>NC_092124.1:9832938-9909249 GCF_045679555.1 Salvelinus alpinus | reverse complement strand
TAGATCACTCCATCTCTCTCCAGGGTGGTGTGTGTGGGTAGAACACTCCATCTCTCTCCAGGGTGATGTGTGTGGGTAGAACACTCCATCTCTCTCCAGGGTGGTGTGTGTGGGTAGATCACTCCATCTCTCTCCAGGGTGGTGTGTGTGGGTAGATCACTCCATCTCTCTCCAGGGTGGTGTGTGTGGGTAGATCACTCCATCTCTCTCCAGGGTGGTGTGTGTGGGTAGATCACTCCATCTCTCTCCAGGGTGTGTGTGGGTAGATCACTCCATCTCTCTCCAGGGTGGTGGTGTGTGGGTAGATCACTCCATCTCTCTCCAGGGGTGTGTGTGGGTAGATCACTCCATCTCTCTCCAGGGTGGTGGTGTGTGGGTAGATCACTCCATCTCTCTCCAGGGTGGTGTGTGTGGGTAGATCACTCCATCTCTCTCCAGGGTGGTGTGTGTGGGTAGAACACTCCATCTCTCTCCAGGGTGGTGTGTGTGGGTAGATCACTCCATCTCTCTCCAGGGTGGTGTGTGTGGGTAGATCACTCCATCTCTCTCCAGGGTGGTGGTGTGGGTAGAACACTCCATCTCTCTCCAGGGTGGTGGTGTGGGTAGAACACTCCATCTCTCTCCAGGGTGGTGTGTGTGGGTAGAACACTCCATCTCTCTCCAGGGTGGTGTGTGTGGGTAGAACACTCCATCTCTCTCCAGGGTGGTGGTGTGTGTGGGTAGATCACTCCATCTCTCTCCAGGGTGGTGTGTGTGTGTGGGTAGATCACTCCATCTCTCTCCAGGGTGTGTGTGTGGGTAGATCACTCCATCTCTCTCCAGGGTGGTGTGTGTGGGTAGATCACTCCATCTCTCTCCAGGGTGGTGTGTGTGGGTAGAACACTCCATCTCTCTCCAGGGTGGTGGTGTGTGTATATCACTCCATCTCTCTCCAGGGTGGTGGTGTGTGGGTAGAACACTCCATCTCTCTCCAGGGTGGTGTGTGTATGGGTAGATCACTCCATCTCTCTCCAGGGTGGTGGTGTGTGGGTAGATCACTCCATCTCTCTCCAGGGTGGTGTGTGTGTGTGGGTAGATCACTCCATCTCTCTCCAGGGTGGTGGTGTGTGGGTAGATCACTCCATCTCTCTCCAGGGTGGTGTGTGTGGGTAGATCACTCCATCTCTCTCCAGGGTGGTGTGTGTGGGTAGATCACTCCATCCCTCTCCAGGGTGGTGTGTGTGGGTAGATCACTCCATCTCTCTCCAGGGTGGTGTGTGTATGGGTAGATCACTCCATCTCTCTCCAGGGTGGTGTGTGTGGGTAGATCACTCCATCTCTCTCCAGGGTGGTGTGTGTGGGTAGAACACTCCATCTCTCTCCAGGGTGGTGTGTGTGGGTAGATCACTCCATCTCTCTCCAGGGTGGTGTGTGTGGGTAGATCACTCCATCTCTCTCCAGGGTGGTGGTGTGTGGGTAGATCACTCCATCTCTCTCCAGGGTGGTGTGTGTGGGTAGAACAGTCCATCTCTCTCCAGGGTGGTGTGTGTGGGTAGATCACTCCATCTCTCTCCAGGGTGTGTGTGGGTAGATCACTCCATCTCTCTCCAGGGTGGTGTGTGTGGGTAGAACACTCCATCTCTCTCCAGGGTGTGTGTGGTAGATCACTCCATCTCTCTCCAGGGTGGTGTGTGTGGGTAGATCACTCCATCTCTCTCCAGGGTGGTGTGTGTGGGTAGATCACTCCATCTCTCTCCAGGGTGTGTGTGGGTAGATCACTCCATCTCTCTCCAGGGTGTGTGTGGGTAGATCACTCCATCTCTCTCCAGGGTGGTGTGTGTGGGTAGATCACTCCATCTCTCTCCAGGGTGGTGTGTGTGGGTAGATCACTCCATCTCTCTCCAGGGTGGTGTGTGTGTGGGTAGAACACTCCATCTCTCTCCAGGGTGGTGTGTGTGGGTGGATCACTCCATCTCTCTCCAGGGTGTGTGTGGGTAGATCACTCCATCTCTCTCCAGGGTGGTGTGTGTGGGTAGATCACTCCATCTCTCTCCAGGGTGGTGGTGTGTGGGTAGAACACTCCATCTCTCTCCAGGGTGGTGTGTGTGTGGGTAGATCACTCCATCTCTCTCCAGGGTGGTGGTGTGTGGGGTAGAACACTCCATCTCTCTCCAGGGTGGTGGTGATAAGTGGGTAGATCACTCCATCTCTCTCCAGGGTGGTGGTGTGTGGGTAGAACACTCCATCTCTCTCCAGGGTGGTGTGTGTGTGGGTAGAACACTCCATCTCTCTCCAGGGTGATGTGTGTGGGTAGAACACTCCATCTCTCTCCAGGGTGGTGTGTGTGGGTAGATCACTCCATCTCTCTCCAGGGTGGTGTGTGTGGGTAGAACACTCCATCTCTCTCCAGGGTGATGTGTGTGGGTAGAACACTCCATCTCTCTCCAGGGTGGTGTGTGTGGGTAGATCACTCCATCTCTCTCCAGGGTGGTGTGTGTGTGGGTAGATCACTCCATCTCTCTCCAGGGTGGTGTGTGTGGGGGTAGATCACTCCATCTCTCTCCAGGGTGGTGTGTGTGTGGGTAGATCACTCCATCTCTCTCCAGGGTGGTGTGTGTGGGTAGATCACTCCATCTCTCTCCAGGGTGGTGTGTGTGTGGGTAGAACACTCCATCTCTCTCCAGGGTGGTGTGTGTGGGTAGATCACTCCATCTCTCTCCAGGGTGTGTGTGGGTAGATCACTCCATCTCTCTCCAGGGTGGTGGTGTGTGGGTAGAACACTCCATCTCTCTCCAGGGTGGTGTGTGTGTGGGTAGAACACTCCATCTCTCTCCAGGGTGGTGTGTGTGGGTAGATCACTCCATCTCTCTCCAGGGTGGTGTGTGTGGGTAGAACACTCCATCTCTCTCCAGGGTGGTGTGTGTGGGTAGATCACTCCATCTCTCTCCAGGGTGGTGTGTGTGGGTAGATCACTCCATCTCTCTCCAGGGTGGTGGTGTGGGTAGAACACTCCATCTCTCTCCAGGGTGGTGGTGTGGGTAGAACACTCCATCTCTCTCCAGGGTGGTGTGTGTGGGTAGAACACTCCATCTCTCTCCAGGGTGGTGTGTGTGTGGGTAGAACACTCCATCTCTCTCCAGGGTGATGTGTGTGGGTAGAACACTCCATCTCTCTCCAGGGTGGTGTGTGTGGGTAGATCACTCCATCTCTCTCCAGGGTGGTGTGTGTGGGTAGAACACTCCATCTCTCTCCAGGGTGATGTGTGTGGGTAGAACACTCCATCTCTCTCCAGGGTGGTGGTGTGTGTGGGTAGATCACTCCATCTCTCTCCAGGGTGGTGTGTGTGGGTAGATCACTCCATCTCTCTCCAGGGTGTGTGTGGGTAGATCACTCCATCTCTCTCCAGGGTGGTGGTGTGTGGGTAGAACACTCCATCTCTCTCCAGGGTGGTGTGTGTGTGGGTAGATCACTCCATCTCTCTCCAGGGTGGTGGTGTGTGGGTAGAACACTCCATCTCTCTCCAGGGTGGTGGTGTGTGGGTAGATCACTCCATCTCTCTCCAGGGTGGTGGTGTGTGGGTAGAACACTCCATCTCTCTCCAGGGTGGTGTGTGTGTGGGTAGAACACTCCATCTCTCTCCAGGGTGATGTGTGTGGGTAGAACACTCCATCTCTCTCCAGGGTGGTGTGTGTGGGTAGATCACTCCATCTCTCTCCAGGGTGGTGTGTGTGGGTAGAACACTCCATCTCTCTCCAGGGTGATGTGTGTGGGTAGAACACTCCATCTCTCTCCAGGGTGGTGTGTGTGGGTAGATCACTCCATCTCTCTCCAGGGTGGTGTGTGTGGGTAGATCACTCCATCTCTCTCCAGGGTGGTGTGTGTGGGTAGATCACTCCATCTCTCTCCAGGGTGGTGTGTGTGGGTAGATCACTCCATCTCTCTCCAGGGTGTGTGTGGGTAGATCACTCCATCTCTCTCCAGGGTGGTGGTGTGTGGGTAGATCACTCCATCTCTCTCCAGGGTGTGTGTGGGTAGATCACTCCATCTCTCTCCAGGGTGTGTGTGGGTAGATCACTCCATCTCTCTCCAGGGTGGTGTGTGTGGGTAGATCACTCCATCTCTCTCCAGGGTGGTGTGTGTGGGTAGAACACTCCATCTCTCTCCAGGGTGGTGTGTGTGGGTAGATCACTCCATCTCTCTCCAGGGTGGTGTGTGTGGGTAGATCACTCCATCTCTCTCCAGGGTGGTGGTGTGGGTAGAACACTCCATCTCTCTCCAGGGTGGTGGTGTGGGTAGAACACTCCATCTCTCTCCAGGGTGGTGTGTGTGGGTAGAACACTCCATCTCTCTCCAGGGTGGTGTGTGTGGGTAGAACACTCCATCTCTCTCCAGGGTGGTGGTGTGTGTGGGTAGATCACTCCATCTCTCTCCAGGGTGGTGTGTGTGTGTGGGTAGATCACTCCATCTCTCTCCAGGGTGTGTGTGGGTAGATCACTCCATCTCTCTCCAGGGTGTGTGTGGGTAGATCACTCCATCTCTCTCCAGGGTGGTGTGTGTGGGTAGATCACTCCATCTCTCTCCAGGGTGGTGTGTGTGGG
Source organism: Salvelinus alpinus (assembly GCF_045679555.1). Classification (NCBI taxonomy): domain Eukaryota; kingdom Metazoa; phylum Chordata; class Actinopteri; order Salmoniformes; family Salmonidae; genus Salvelinus; species Salvelinus alpinus. The sequence goes on along the minus strand of NC_092124.1, from coordinate 9,904,672 downwards.
TAGATCACTCCATCTCTCTCCAGGGTGGTGTGTGTGTGGGTAGAACACTCCATCTCTCTCCAGGGTGGTGTGTGTGGGTAGATCACTCCATCTCTCTCCAGGGTGTGTGTGGGTAGATCACTCCATCTCTCTCCAGGGTGGTGGTGTGTGGGTAGAACACTCCATCTCTCTCCAGGGTGGTGTGTGTGTGGGTAGAACACTCCATCTCTCTCCAGGGTGGTGTGTGTGGGTAGATCACTCCATCTCTCTCCAGGGTGGTGTGTGTGGGTAGAACACTCCATCTCTCTCCAGGGTGATGTGTGTGGGTAGAACACTCCATCTCTCTCCAGGGTGGTGGTGTGTGTGGGTAGATCACTCCATCTCTCTCCAGGGTGGTGTGTGTGGGTATATCACTCCATCTCTCTCCAGGGTGGTGTGTGTGGTAGATCACTCCATCTCTCTCCAGGGTGGTGTGTGTGGGTAGATCACTCCATCTCTCTCCAGGGTGTGTGTGGGTAGATCACTCCATCTCTCTCCAGGGTGGTGTGTGTGGGTAGAACACTCCATCTCTCTCCAGGGTGATGTGTGTGGGTAGAACACTCCATCTCTCTCCAGGGTGGTGGTGTGTGTGGGTAGATCACTCCATCTCTCTCCAGGGTGGTGTGTGTGGGTATATCACTCCATCTCTCTCCAGGGTGGTGTGTGTGGTAGATCACTCCATCTCTCTCCAGGGTGGTGTGTGTGGGTAGATCACTCCATCTCTCTCCAGGGTGTGTGTGGGTAGATCACTCCATCTCTCTCCAGGGTGGTGTGTGTGGGTAGATCACTCCATCTCTCTCCAGGGTGGTGTGTGTGTGGGTAGATCACTCCATCTCTCTCCAGGGTGGTGTGTGTGGGTAGATCACTCCATCTCTCTCCAGGGTGGTGTGTGTGTTGGTAGATCACTCCATCTCTCTCCAGGGTGGTGTATGTGGGTTGATCACTCCATCTCTCTCCAGGGTGGTGTTTGTGGGTAGAACACTCCATCTCTCTCCAGGGTGGTGGTGTGTGGGTAGAACACTCCATCTCTCTCCAGGGTGGTGTGTGTGGGTAGATCACTCCATCTCTCTCCAGGGTGGTGGTGTGTGGGTAGATCACTCCATCTCTCTCCAGGGTGGTGTATGTGGGTAGAACACTCCATCTCTCTCCAGGGTGTGTGTGGGTAGATCACTCCATCTCTCTCCAGGGTGGTGTGTGTATGGGTAGATCACTCCATCTCTCTCCAGGGTGGTGTGTGTGGGTAGAACACTCCATCTCTCTCCAGGGTGGTGGTGTGTGGGTAGATCACTCCATCTCTCTCCAGGGTGGTGTGTGTGGGTAGATCACTCCATCTCTCTCCAGGGTGGTGTGTGTGGGTAGATCACTCCATCTCTCTCCAGGGTGGTGTGTGTGGGTAGATCACTCCATCTCTCTCCAGGGTGGTGTGTGTGGGTAGATCACTCCATCTCTCTCCAGGGTGGTGTGTGTGGGTAGATCACTCCATCTCTCTCCAGGGTGGTGTGTGTGTGGGTTGAGCAGGTCGATGGAGGTTTGATTCTGTACAGACGGTGCAGAGGTGGCTCCACACTGACTGTGTCATATCCTCAAGCTGCTATAGAACACACACACACACACACACACACACACACACACACACACACACACACACACACACACCAGCACCACCAAGCTCCTAGCACCCATTCACTCTGGCACGACAGTCCCCTTCTTTTTTATTATTATGTGATTAGTTAAAAGCCTCAGAGTCACTTACTGAACCACTCTGCTATTATGGAAGAACTGAATCCACTGCCCTTTTCGCCCCTGTCAGCTGAGGGAGGGAGGAAGAGAGGGAGGAAGAGAGGGAGGAAGAGAGGGATCACTTGCAGTGTAACATGCCTTGAAGGCATTTATTGCCGCTAGGAGTTGTTCCTCCTGCCTAGTCTGCAGACACATACTCCAATCCACATACAACTTCCCAAAACCCACCTCAAACACACACTACACCCTGTCCCGTCCTCATCTCCAGAGCAACACGTAGCCAGGGTTTCACACAGCCTCTCCCGGCCCCACAGCCCATTCTGTTCAACTGTAAGGTAACTGTAGATGTTGTCTTTTACAACAGCTATTGTCACAGTGACAGTGGGAGTCAGCGTCTGTTGCTGTGACTCACAGGTGAAAAGTTCACCGCTCCATCTCTGTTTGTCATGCTATACTATACCTCTGTTTGTCATGCTATACCTCCCTAGTACTACAATGACTTGGTAGAACACAAACACATGGAGAAGAGCGAGAGAGACCAGGGGAGAAAGATGAGGGGATGGAGAATGAGAGAGAGAGAGATAGATAGAGAGAGAGAGATAGAGAGAGAGAGAGAGATCAAAAGAGGGGGAGAGAGAGAGAGAGAGAGAAAGATCAAAAGAGGGGGGGGGGGGTGAGAGGAAGAATGGAAGAGGGGGAGAGAGAGTGAGATAAAGTATGAAAGAGGGGTAGAGAGAGAGGGAGAAAGAGAAGAAGAACGACATAGCGAAACTAGAATGAATAGCAGATATCTGTGGTCGGACTGCGCTGAACTTCACTTCCTTTCCCCTTTTAATGTTCCTTTCTTTCTCTCCTACAGAGTATCACACATGTATAGCTGTAGTCTTAACCCAGTCCCTTCCCAGCTTTTTATGTTAACAGTTTCCATACGATCTGGGGTTGTTTGATGGAGAAGGCTGTATGTTTTAATGGAGACTGCCCCTGGGGCAGGACAATACCATAGAGTATAATGGGAAGGAGAGCTGAGGCCCTGTATCGCGCACCTTTCATCTGAAAGACCATTTGGCAGTTGGCAGCTGAGCGGTGTGTGTGGGGACGAGTGTGTGTGTGTCTGGGTGTGTGCGTGTGTGCATCGTGTCAGTTTCTACACTCGGTGGAACCACAAGGGCACTGGATGGGACACGGTGCCAGGAAAGCTCATTTTTACCCAGTTAACTCCAGTGAAATGTAGTCGCCCTGAAAAGCACGGAGATCTGTCCCCATTGGAAGTTTTTATTTGGGGTTGTTCCGATCACCCTTTGTCCACTTACTGGATCAATCAAGGGGAACATGTTTGGGCGATGAGGAGCGAGGAGGGCTAAGTGGAGTAGTCTTTCTCCTTTTAATTCTCTCTCTCTCACTCTCTCCCACTATCTTTCTACGTCACTCTCTCAAGATGGATTTCTCTCCATTGAAGTGGCATGAGAGAGGGTAGGATGACACACACACACACACACCAGACTCTCACACACACATATTTCTGTGTCAGCGTGCTCCAATGGGAGATGGCCTTTGGATAGAGAGCAAGTACTAAATTAGCAGAGAGAGAGAGAGAGAGAGAGAGAGAGAGAGAGAGAGAGAGAGAGAGAGAGAGAGAGAGAGAGAGAGAGAGAGAGAGAGAGAGAGAGAGAGAGAGAGAGAGAGAGAGAGAGAGAGAGAGAGAGAGAGAGAGAGAGAGAGAGAGAGAGAGAGAGAGAGAGAGAGAGAGAGAGAGAGAACCCCAAAATCCATTCCTTTTACTTTATTTGTTTCTTATCCCTTCTCTCTCCCTCCCTTTCTCTCCATCCTGTCAGACATTTTTACACAATATCTTTGATGAGGCTAGATCGGAGTGCCAGTTGGATTTTGGAACGAGAGGGAATGACTAGGGGCTAACAGCAGAGATGGATGCCAAAAAAAGAGTCCCTCTGATTGTTTTTGTTGGGTTGTAAGTGTACTCTTAATGTCAGTCTCCTAATGGTTTACAGTCTAGGGAACATTACAAGGGTCTGCCTCTGTGTCTTAGTGGAGAGATTCCATTGCCTGGTAATGGACAATTCCACAGTTACAGAATGGTGCTGAGATTTTTCACTTTAAAATATATGGCAAAAAAAAAACGGTAATTGCAAAGTTAAACAAAACATACAACTTCATGCACAAGTAAGACTTTTAAAATACTTCCTGAAATCTTACAAAAACACATTTACTTGAAGAACAGTGCAATGCAAAGTTTGGTACCAGAATGACGCCACAAACAGCATAAAACGTTATTCTGTTACCAAACTTTGCATTGCCCTGTTCTTTAAGTAAATGTGTTTTTGTTACATTTTCTCTGAACAATTTTAAAAGTAGTCCTTGCATAGAGTTGTTGTATGGTTTGTTTAACTTTGCAATGATTGTTCTTTGTTTGGCATACATTTTAAAGTGAAGAATCTGAGTCTCGGCATCATTCTGTTGCCGTGGAATTGCTCTAATGTAAGGAACCATATGATCCAGGAGACTTGGCAACACCACACGGCATTAGCAGCTGCCTGCCATTCATCTTGGTTTAATATCCTGGAAAGTTTCTGCCACTCAAGTACACTGTGCTTTTTCTCTTTCATACTTTATTTTTTTGCTTTTTGACACGGCTTCACTGTTTTCCCTTCTTCCTTCCTTTCTTTCTTTCTCTTTCTTTCTTTCTTTCTTTCTTTCTTTCTTTCTCTTTCTTTCTTTTTATTATTTCCTTTTTTGTGAAAGGTGCTGCAGTGTGATGTATTTCACGGTGTGTAGAGAGACATGGGACCGTTAGTGGTTACCACGGTGTGTGGAGAGACATGGGACCGTCAGTGGTTACCAAGGTGTGTGGAGAGACATGGGACCGTTAGTGGTTACCACGGTGTGTGGAGAGACATGGGACCGTCAGTGGTTACCACGGTGTGTGGAGAGACATGGGACCGTCAGTGGTTACCACGGTGTGTGGAGAGACATGGGACCGTTAGTGGTTACCACGGTGTGTGGAGAGACATGGGACCGTTAGTGGTTACCACGGTGTGTGGAGAGACATGGGACCGTCAGTGGTTACCACGGTGTGTGGAGAGACATGGGACCGTCAGTGGTTACCACGGTGTGTGGAGAGACATGGGACCGTCAGTGGTTACCACGGTGTGTGGAGAGACATGGGACCGTCAGTGGTTACCACGGTGTGTGGAGAGACATGGGACCGTCAGTGGTTACCACGGTGTGTGGAGAGACATGGGACCGTTAGTGGTTACCAAGGTGTGTGGAGAGACATGGGACCGTTAGTGGTTACCACGGTGTGTGGAGAGACATGGGACCGTCAGTGGTTACCACGGTGTGTGGAGAGACATGGGACCGTCAGTGGTTACCACGGTGTGTGGAGAGACATGGGACCGTCAGTGGTTACCACGGTGTGTGGAGAGACATGGGACCGTTAGTGGTTACCACGGTGTGTGTAGAGACATGGGACCGTCAGTGGTTACCACGGTGTGTGGAGAGACATGGGACCGTCAGTGGTTACCACGGTGTGTGGAGAGACATGGGATCGTTAGTGGTTACCACGGTGTGTGGAGAGACATGGGACCGTTAGTGGTTACCACGGTGTGTGGAGAGACATGGGACCGTTAGTGGTTACCACGGTGTGTGGAGAGACATGGGACCGTCAGTGGTTACCACGGTGTGTGGAGAGACATGGGACCGTCAGTGGTTACCACGGTGTGTGGAGAGACATGGGATCGTTAGTGGTTACCACGGTGTGTGGAGAGACATGGGACCGTTAGTGGTTACCACGGTGTGTGGAGAGACATGGGACCGTTAGCGGTTAGCATTTGAAGGGCTTTCGACTGCAGTTTTGTAAACGTACACACACAGCTGGCACAGCCTGGCTTAAAGCAACCAGGACCCTAATTGAAACACTATATGTGTTTATATATGTGTTTATAACCCCCGTCCCCTCCCCTGTCCCCGCAGGCTCCCGGTAATGTCTTTCCAACATGTCTTTCTTTCTGTGTGTGTGTGTGTGTGTGTGTGTGTGTGTGTGTGTGTGTGTGTGTGTGTGTGTGTGTGTGTGTGTGTGTGTGTGTGTGTGTGTGTGTGTGTGTGTGTGTGTGTGTGCATGTGATTAGGTTTCTACAGTATTGGACTTGACAGTTGTGGGTGTGAGAATGTGTTTCAGGTTGTCTGGTCGCCCATATGCTGACTATATATTTATATATATCCATATATTCCCATTAGATCCTTTCTCTGTGTGTTTTGTCAGTGTGTGTGTTTATATGTCTAAGTTTACAATTAGTGTTTGTGTGTACAGTCATGTAGCCATCACTGTGAGAGACATGGCTTGACCCCAGACATCATTTCCACTACACAATGGAAAACATTGGACAGTGTGTGCGATTGGGTGGGTGTATGTGTGTTTGAGTGTGTGTGTGGGTGGAACATCACTCAGCCTCCCAACACATCTGAGGCCCAGAAACACAATGTTTTCTTAGTGTGTGTGTGTGCGTGCGTGCGTGCGTGCTCCACTATACTCTATATATGACATTGGGCTGTTAATAGAGGTGGTTTGAGAGGAGTCTCTTCTCCCACTGTGGCCCATGAACATCTCTTTACTGACACACACATACACACACACACACAGATACACACACATACACACACAGATACACACACATACACACACAGATACACACACATACACACACAGATACACACACATACACTCTTTACGGGCTGTATTAGAAGTCCTAATGAGTTTCATCCCTCCCTCTTTCTCTCCCTCTTTTCATTACCCAGCCTGAAAGAGTGATGTCGTCAGAAGCACCACAATGAAGTCTGTTTAAAAGAGTATCAAAGCTGATACTCTGAGAGATGGAGAGATACTCTTAGCGATGGAGAGATACTCTTAGAGCTGGAGAGATACTCTTAGAGATGGAGAGATACTCTTAGAGATGGAGAATATGCTCTTAGAGATGGAGAGATAATCTTAAAAATGGAGAGATACTCTTAGAGATGGAGAGATACTCTTAGCGATGGAGAGATACTCTTAGAGATGGAGAGATACTCTTAGTGATGGAGAGATACTCTTAGAGATGGAGATATACTCTTAGAGATGGAGAGATACTCTGAGAGATGGAGAGATACTCTTAGAGATGGAGAGATACTCTTATATATGGAGAGATACTCTTAGAGATGGAGATATACTCTTAGAGATGGAGATATACTCTTAGAGATGGAGAGATACTCTTAGCGATGGAGAGATACTCTTAGCGATGGAGAGATACTCTTAGAGATGGAGAGATACTCTTAGAGATGGAGAGATACTCTTAGCGATGGAGAGATACTCTTAGCGATGGAGAGATACTCTTAGAGATGGAGATATACTCTTAGCGATGGAGAGATACTCTTAGAGATGGAGAGATACTCTTAGAGATGGAGAGATACTCTTAGAGATGGAGAGATACTCTTAGAGATGGAGAGATACTCTTAGAGATGGAGAGATACTCTTAGCGATGGAGAGTTACTCTTAGAGATGGAGAGATACTCTTAGCGATGGAGAGTTACTCTTAGCGATGGAGAGATACTCTTAGAGATGGAGAGATACTCTGAGAGATGGAGAGATACTCTTAGCGATGGAGAGATACTCTTAGAGATGGAGAGATACTCTTAGAGATGGAGAGATACTCTTAGCGATGGAGAGATACTCTTAGAGATGGAGAGATACTCTTAGCGATGGAGAGATACTCTTAGCGATGGAGAGATACTCTTAGCGATGGAGAGATACTCTTAGCGATGGAGAGATACTCTTAGAGATGGAGAGATACTCTTAGAGATGGAGAGATACTCTTAGAGATGGAGAGATACTCTTAGCGATGGAGAGATACTCTTAGCGATGGAGAGATACTCTTAGCGATGGAGAGATACTCTTAGCGATGGAGAGATACTCTTAGCGATGGAGAGATACTCTTAGAGATGGAGAGATACTCTTAGCGATGGAGAGTTACTCTTAGCGATGGAGAGATACTCTTAGCGATGGAGAGATACTCTTAGAGATGGAGAGATACTCTTAGCGATGGAGAGATACTCTTAGAGATGGAGAGATACTCTTAGAGATGGAGAGATACTCTTAGCGATGGAGAGATACTCTTAGCGATGGAGAGATACTCTTAGCGATGGAGAGATACTCTTAGAGATGGAGAGATACTCTTAGAAATGGAGAGATACTCTTAGCGATGGAGAGATACTCTTAGAGATGGAGAGATACTCTTAGCGATGGAGAGATACTCTTAGAGATGGAGAGATACTCTTAGCGATGGAGAGATACTCTTAGAGATGGAGAGATACTCTTAGCGATGGAGAGATACTCTTAGAGATGGAGAGATATTCTTAGCGATGGAGAGATACTCTTAGAGATGGAGAGATACTCTTAGCGATGGAGAGATACTCTTAGCGATGGAGAGATACTCTTAGCGATGGAGAGATACTCTTAGCGATGGAGAGATACTCTTAGAGATGGAGAGAACGGGGATATGACATTTGTGAACGCCAGTGGTGTACACAGGCCTTTTTGTGGCACTCTGACAATCCACTCTCTTCCTTATTTTATAATCAAATTCCTCTGGTGAAGTGAGGGAGGGTGAAGGAGGGACTGGGGAGGAGAGAGAGGGAAATAAAGATGGGGAGAGAGAGAAAAAGAGAGAGAGAACGAAATAAAGAAAGGAAGTGTACCCATCAAATCTCCTGAGATGACGATGGTTCCTATCTGGTAATTCACAATGAGAAGTTTCTTTTCGCTGTCAGAGCAAATCAAAGGGCCTGCTTTCTCACTCATGAAATCATTTGATATTTTTCAGTGAAATTCAGATGGCACCATTGAGTGATACAACAAATTGCTTTTGTGGGTAAATCGAGAGGGAAAGGGAAACCAAGTTGAGGGAAAGCGAAATCCTTCAAAGATATGGGTTTCGTTTTTTATAACGAGTTTCAGTTTTTCGTCAGTACACTAATAGATCTTGGGAGTATTTGACCTGTACAGCTTTCCACACACACATCGACTGTAGGCATACATACAAGAGGATTTACACACAGCCACCTACAGTTAAAGTGCTTTCCAATGCACCCCTTTCAGTAGTTTGGATGATAGAATGATTGGACTCTCTAAACTCCAGTGGTACATTCAGTGGTTAGTCTGGATACTCAAAAATGTCCTCCAGTGATAATGTGAAGGTCATGCTAACCCTGATCCAGTCCTGGTACACAGTAGAGACGCTCTCAGAGAGAGACTTCAATGAAGAGCTGCTCTAGCTGGATACTGGGGTAAAAACCCTCTCTGGACGTTTTAAGATATATTTGGGATATTCCTACCCAGTTCTATTGGCATTATTACTGTATCACTATACCAGTTTGGTAATTCCCCCTAGTGAGTGCCAAGTAGTGTATATTCTTTGATACATGCTTGCTAGTATATTAGCCACCTATGGAGTAAGAATGTATTGATATGTGTAAAGTAGTGTATATTCTTTGATACATGCTTGCTAGTATATTAGCCACCTATGGAGTAAGAATGTATTGATATGTGTAAAGTAGTGTATCTCACCCTGGTTTAGCACATGGAGGTACAGTAAGTATTGTTTTACAGTAAGGGCTTACAGCTCACCCTGGTTTGGCACATGGAGGTACAGTAAGTATTGTTTTGACAGTAAGGGCTTACAGCTCACCCTGGTTTGGCACATGGAGGTACAGTAAGTATTGTTTTACAGTAAGGGCTTACAGCTCACCCTGGTTTGTCACATGGATGTACAGTAAGTATTGTTTTACAGTAAGGGATGACATCTCACCCTGGTTTGGCACATGTATGTACAGTAAGTCTTGTTTTACAGTAAGGGCTTACAGTGTTAGTGTAATGATGTTTTCATGTTTCTGTGTGTAGGGAACAGGTATGTGTTATATTATTTACAGTATGAATGCGTCCGTAGTTGTTTCGGTATTGACAGGTAACGTGTTAAGAACATCATATATTTCTGTTCAGCCTGCCTCCTCAATTCACTCCAGATGCTTCCATTGATCCGTGCACATTATGGGAGGAAATAAAACACACTTTTGGATGTGCGTCCGTGTGTATCTGCGCCCAGCCAGCCTCTTTCATTTTCATTATGCATGGCCGCTTTGAGTCTCCAGCGCCTGCATTCTTTGAATTATCCTCGATGGCCGTGGGAGCAGAAACACATTTATTTATCTTAATCGACACGGTGGCCAGGGAACTGTGCTTAAACAGGCTCACACAAACACACACACAACCACATCCCCACACCCACTCCTCCAACTCTCCAGCCTGCACAGCCTGAATTACGTCTGACGAGTCTCCATTATTCAGCAGTCGGGTCGTTGGGGTAACCCTTCATTTACAGTCAGACGGATCCTACCACCGTCTCTACTAAACACTTTTAGAATTTGCAGACAGGCCCTACGTCTTTATGTGTGTGTTTTAACGAGAGAGCGACAGTGTGTGTGTGTGTCTGTCTCTGTCAATGTATATATACACTAAAAGACAGATAGGGGGCACTGTGTTGCAGACACCGCGCCTCCGTCTTCGCACTCCCCCACCGGTGTAAAGAATATTTTGGAAGCTAGAAACGCATTTATACATTCGTTTTTGACACGTTTATTCTATAACAGACACCTTAATACATTCTATTAAATTTAATTATGTGTGGTAAACATACAAATGAAAAATATTAAAGCATTTCCCTTCCTTTTCCTTAAAGTATATATATTTTTTGATTACTAATGTTATTGTCCCTACTACAACAACAAAATACATGACATTTTTTGATTGAAACATTTGAATTGAAATACTGTAGAACTCCATTCTTTCCTATGGACGACATGCTCCTTCTGGGTAGTGCCAATATGGCTTACCGGTGGCTTCAAAGCCTCTCACTGGGCAATACATAGCATCAGTATCTGTCTGTCTGTGTGTGTGCGTGTGCGTGTGCGTGTGCTCACTGAGTCACAAAAGGGAGTTTTAATTAAAAGGAGTTAATTTGAAACAAGAGGACACAGTCGGAGGAACAGAGAATATAACATCTCCAGAATGGATCAGACCACATCAGTCTACAACACCTCACTTAGTGGAAGAGAGAGTCAGCGCCAGAGATGAAGAGAGAGGGATAGCAGGCCTCCATTTTGAGGGAGAGATATCGTATGGTACTGGTGATTGCAGTGTGTGTGTGTGTGTGTGTGTGTGTGTGTGTGTGTGTGTGTGTGTGTGTGTGTGTGTGTGTGTGTGTGTGTGTGTGTGTGTGTGTGTGTGTGTGTGTGTGTGTGTGTGTGTGTGTGTGTGTGTGTGTGCGTGTGACAGCTGAATGGATAATGCCTTGGATTTTTGACAGGGGGGAGAGATGTGAGTGAAACCAGACTTTACAGCCATTAATATGTTCTTGTCCTGGAGGGATGTGTGCGTATGAGATTTTAAGTGTGTGTGTGTGTGTTAGGGGGTTTCCTGGTTTGTGTATGTCAGGCCTAACCTTTGAGTACCCATTCGACTCAAACCATTTTTCACCTTTGGGCTCCTGTGGTGCTGAAATGCCTTCCGTAGCCCCGGTCGATGGAATTAGCTGCTGAAATGTGGAAACCGCGCGGGGACTTCAGAGCCCTAATGGATCCTGTGAGAGACACACAGATCCATCACACTAAACAACCGCCCCAAAGTCAAAATGGAGTCGTTTTAACCCTGTAAACCCCAGGTCACTGTTAACTCTTCAACAACCCGTCGTTGACCCCGGCAACTGCCGTCGAAGCCATCGAAGAGGCTGTTATTCTGAATGGGGGGGGGCTTACGCCAACACACACTCCCCTATTGTCTTGACTCTAAGCCTATAGAGGTTTTATACATTAGCATACTAGTGAGATTACACTGGACATCCCTTGTTTCTTCTCCGTCCGCCTCTTAAAACCCTCTTAGTTTATAGTCCAGTCATAAGCATTCTCCCTTCTCTCCGCGGGACCGGTTGGGGTCCTCGGCCCTCTCGGCTCTGACAAAGGCGGCAACATAAAAACCTGAGTGATTGTCCGTGGGATTTATGCTCCATAGAAGGTCCATTCCAGGGCTCATTGAGGGAGCGGCCGTGCTAACTAAGCCTGTTGTCGGCCAGGACGCGAATGCCTTGCTGGATTAGCGAATCCGACGTTGGCGTCCGCCTTTGTCCCAACACACACATCCTCCTCATCTTGAAACCCCAAGACAGTCGTGACCAACAAACCGTGAAATGGCTAAATTACGCATTCCGAAGAAAGCGCAACATTTGCGTTGCATTGTCGTGGGGGTGCCGTAAGCCGCTTAAAGACTTCAAATGATTATGCGCCGGCTTTTTCATGGTCGCCGGCCCTCTTTAGAGCGGAGAAATGATCGTGACAATCGTTCGGACATTGTTTGGCTTTTGCTGTCTTTTTATCTTCTTCGATGGTGGTGTTTAGACCCGGCTACGCAGAGCAGTTCTATACTCTACAGATCTATAGAAGTAGGTTAGTGGAATACAAATATTCAGGGCCTACACTGTTGCAAAGATTTACATCCAGTAAATACATAGGGTTGTGTGTATCTGTGTTTATCCTCTCTTTTTGTGATGTTCTCTCTCATTAATGTCTCTTCACATACAAAAATGAAGTAAAAGGAATGGACTTTGGGGTTCGTTTACACTTGAAGGTTAAATGTGTCTCTCTCTCTCTCTCTCTCTCTCTCTCTCTCTCTCTCTCTCTCTCTCTCTCCTTCATGTTCTATCTGAGCAAGTGGGGGGCGCTGTTCTCATGGAAGAGTGTACTTCAAAACCACACAAATACACACAGACACACAAAGGTCACAGAACAGCAAAGTTGTGTGATCTCCCTCACTCCCTCTTGTCAACCAGCCTGCTCCAAATATAGCATATTGTCTCATATGGTCTCTCTCTCCCTCCCTCTTTCTCTCTCTCTCTTTCTCTCTTTGAAAAATCCATTAATGCTACATTCACTCTCTACTTTAAATGGTTTTCCCCCATCTCCCTCCTAGTCTCCCTCCCTTTTGGTGTTTTCAATTTATTAGCAGAATAGTTCATAGCCTAGCCAATCGATTCCACTAACTAGGGGGAAGGAAATAGCAGTCGCACGCATCACAAGACGTTTTCCCCAGACCAGATCTGATGTTAATCATTTTTCTCTGTCTATTTCCCCTCTCTGTCCATTTCCCCTATCTGTCTATTTCCCCTCTCTGTCTATTTCCCCTCTCTGTCTATTTCCCCTCTCTGTCTATTTCCCCTCTCTGTCTATTTCCTCTCTCTGTCTATTTCCCCTCTCTGTCCATTTCCTCTCTCTGTCCATTTCCCCTCTCTGTCTATTTCCCCTATCTGTCTATTTCCCCTCTCTGTATATTTCCCATCTGTCTATTTCCCCTCTCTGTCTATTTCCCCTATCTGTCTATTTCCCCTCTCTGTATATTTCCCCTCTCTGTCTATTTCCTCTCTCTGTCCATTTCCTCTCTCTGTCCATTTCCCCTCTTTCTGTCTGGCTCTCGGATGAAGATTGAAGTGGGAATGGTAGGGGTCGGCCTGAGAGGCCGAGAGAGAGGAAGGCAGAGTTATTCTACCTCAGTAATCGGGGCTGTAATAGAGGAGAGAGTGAGTGAATATTTGATTTTTGTGAGAGTCTGGCTCGGTCCTGACAAGGCCAATTTAGCTGTTCTCAGAGAGGACAGAGGAGAGGCTGTGATCGACAGCTCTATTCCTCCTCACAGAGAAATCGTGTCTGTGGTTAGCTCTAATCATAAGCGGATGGACATGTGGACGGACGGACAGACTGACTGACTACCTGACAAGACTAAGGCTGAATCTTATCCTGGTGTCATTTAGAGTGGCTATGATGTGTGGGTCGAGGTGGCACAAAGAGTCCTCCCATACTTACACACCTGGCAGTACATGTGGCTTACATGTGAAGCACCTCGCTGTGTGTGTGCGTGTGTGTGCGCTCAAGTGTCTACGTGTCAGTGTGTGTGCGTGTGTGTGTGGCCATCCTCGCCTCACACACGTCCCCCCCCCCCCGCCCCAGGCCTTATGTGTCTGTTAGCCCTCTCTCTCAGGAGACAGGAAGAGAGCTTCCAGGCGTCACTTTACGACCGCCCTTTTATTGCGGCCAATCCGGTTAGTAAATACTAATTTATTCACGAGAGCACATCTGTCCATGTAGCTTAAACGCCGAACAATAAAGTAAGAGGCTTCACAGAGCGCTATGAGCTACAGAGAGAGGAAGAGAGACTTAGATAGAAGGGAATACATGCTGTAGATACACTAGTGGTCAGGACACACTCCGATATAGACATGTATTCATACACACAGATACTCACACGGGGATTTACTCTCTACACACACACACACACACACACTCTCTCCCACGCACGCACGCACTCTCTCTCTCACACACACATGCTCTCTCAGTGTCGGTGACAGTGTAATATGTGAAGGAGATGGGTGGTACGAGACAGGGGATAGTAAACGTCTCTCCGTCAGTCAATCACCTCTTTTTACACGGGAGTCACCCAGAAGTAGAGAGGTTGCATTAAACTGTTAGAAAAAGAAGAAAAAAACTCCCTTACAAAAAAAGATGGCAGTTTTGAAACTGCAGTAAAAATGCAGTATGTGAAGTCGGCTGTGGTATTTTGGACGTAGTGATTGCTGAGTAACTGCAGTTGAACTTCTAAATGTCTGTATCATTTGGGACGCAGTATCTGCAGCATACTGCAGTATTTGCACTCTGACTGCAATCTTTTTTCATAAGGGATGTTTTATTTTCACATACACCGGCTAGGTGCAGGGAAATGTGTCATTTTACAGTGTCAGCCATAGTAGGATGGCGCCCCTAGAGCAAATTAGGATTAAGTGCCTTGCTAAAGGGCACATCGACAGATATTTCACTTTGTCTGCTTGGGTTTTGGTTCAATAGGAAACGAATGGAGATGAAACTCCATCCATGAAAAGCTCTGTAAGGAAAATATGTAGATACTGTAGAAGTAGGGTGAATAGAACATGATAGAGAAGTAGATACATCTGTTAAAACAGTAAGATAGTACCGTAATCTGTAAAATAGTACCGTAATCTGTAAGATTATAATCATGACAGAATGAATACCTTGATTAAATAAAAAATGAGGCTGAGATTATCTTCAACTATGCAATTTTACAAAACAGTTAGTTGGTTATTTATGTATTAGATCTTTAAACACTAAGACTGGGAGACCATATGTTTTGCTGACTGTACTAGGATTGGGATAGAACGTTCTTTTTCCCATAAAGGGAAAAGGCTGTGGTGGACTGGTGATTAAGGAGGTATATATGTGGAATTAAAGAGGGATATATGAGGGATATATACAAGATGATGTAAGATTCATTGGTATTTAATGAGGTATTCTCCTCTTGTTTGGAAGAGCAGGTTTAATGTGTTGTGATAGACTTGTAATGGCTGGGAAACATGGGAGGAGGGAAAGTGAAAGCGCTCGCTCTTTTTTTCATTCTTTCTATTTCTCTTTCTCTCTCTCCATCTATCTTCTACAGTATATCTCCCTCTTTCTCTCTCTTTCTCCCTCTCTCTCAACTCCTTCTTTCCTGCCTGCCTGACTTCTCTCTCTCTCTCTCTCTCTCTCTCTCTCTCTCTCTCTCTCTCTCTCTCTCTCTCTCTCTCTCTCTCTCTCTCTCTCTCTCTCTCTCTCTCTCTCTCCCTCTCTCCCTCTCTCTCTTTCTCCCTATCTCTCTTTCTCCCTATCTCGCTCTCTCTCTCTTTCTCTCTCCATCTATCTTCTACAGTATATCTCTCTTCCCCCCCCTCTCTCTCTTTCTCCCTCTCTCTTTCCTCTCTCTCTCTCTCTTTCCCCCTCTCCCTCCCTCTTTCTCTCTCTCTCTTTCCCCCTCTCCCTCTCTCTCTCTTTCCCCCTCTCCCTCTCTTTCTCCCTCTATTTCCTCTCTCTCTCTCTCTCTCTTTCCTCTCTCTCTCTCTCTCCATCTATCTTCTACAGTGTATCTCTCTTTCCCCCTCTCCCTCCCTCTCTCTCTCTCTCTCTCTTTCTCCCTCTCTCTCTCTATCTCTCTTTCTCCCTCGCTCTCTCTCTCTTTCTCCCCCTCTCTCTCCTCTTTCTCTCTCGCTCCTCTTTCTCTCTCTCTCTCTTTCACCCTCTCTCTCTCCTCTCTCTCTTTCCCCCTCCTCTCTCTCTCCTGGTGTTTAGCCTCCCATTATTATTTTTTGGTAAATGTATCTTTGGTAAATGTCTCTTTGGTAAATGTCTCTTTGGTAAATGTCTCTTTGGTAAATGTCTCTTTGGTAAATGTCTCTTTGGTAAATGTCTCTTTGATAAATGTCTCTTTGGTAAATGTCTCTTTGGTAAATGTCTCTTTGGTAAATATCTCTTTGGTAAATGTCTCTTTGGTAAATGTCTCTTTGGTAAATGTCTCTTTGGTAAATGTATATTTGGTAAATGTCTCTTTGGTAAATGTATATTTGGTAAATGTCTCTTTGGTAAATGTCTCTTTGGTAAATGTCTCTTTGGTAAATGTCTCTTTGGTAAATGTCTCTTTGATAAATGTCTCTTTGGTAAATGTCTCTTTGGTAAATGTCTCTTTGGTAAATGTCTCTTTGATAAATGTCTCTTTGGTAAATGTCTCTTTGGTAAATGTCTCTTTGGTAAATATCTCTTTGGTAAATGTCTCTTTGGTAAATGTCTCTTTGGTAAATGTCTCTTTGGTAAATGTATATTTGGTAAATGTCTCTTTGGTAAATGTATATTTGGTAAATGTCTCTTTGGTAAATGTCTCTTTGGTAAATGTCTCTTTGGTAAATGTCTCTTTGGTAAATATCTCTTTGGTAAATGTCCCTTTGGTAAATATCTCTTTGGTAAATGTCTCTTTGGTAAATGTCTCTTTGGTAAATATCTCTTTGGTAAATGTCTCTTTGGTAAATGTCTCTTTGGTAAATGTCTCTTTGGTAAATGTCTCTTTGGTAAATGTCTCTTTGGTAAATGTCTCTTTGGTAAATGTCCCTTTGGTAAATATCTCTTTGGTAAATGTCTCTTTGGTAAATGTCTCTTTGATAAATGTCTCTTTGGTAAATGTCTCTTTGGTAAATGTCTCTTTGGTAAATGTCTCTTTGATAAATGTCTCTTTGGTAAATGTCTCTTTGGTAAATGTCTCTTTGGTAAATATCTCTTTGGTAAATGTCTCTTTGGTAAATGTCTCTTTGGTAAATGTCTCTTTGGTAAATGTCTCTTTGGGATTTTCCCGCCAGCAGAAAGGTCTGTTAATCTTCTCCTTTAGAAGACATGTTTATGGTCCCTTCTTTGTCTCATGGATATTTTCCTATTCAACACTCTGACTGTGAGAGAGGCCTTGCTACTCTGTTCTCACTGATCTGACTGTATGTGTTGTTGAGTGTGTGTTTGTGCGGATGTATGTTTTGAATGTGTATGTGCGTGCATAAATTACTGTGTGTGTGCGTGCGTGTGTGTGGTTTGAATGTGTATGTATGTGTTTTTGTGTGAAGTTTTTGTGTGAATTTGTGTGGGTGTAATCACCTGCTGTCTGGCTAGTAGCGGTTGGGGGGCAGTAATGGCGGGCCCCGACGCCCTGCAGTGAGAGCTTAGCTTCTCTACGAGGGCCGTAAAAACAGTGGGACCCCTCATTACTCTGAATGGAACGGTCCAACCCGGCCAGCCTACTTCACAATCATGATGATTGTTGTTATTTAGAACCCCAACCGGGGGAGGGTGGCATGGTGGTGCGCACCGGGTACATTTTTCTGACAAGGCTCACAATTATCCGAAGGATCCCGCGGATTCATGACATGCAACCGAGCAGAAGAGAATTGGGAAAGAATGCCCTCATTTCTGGGGGGGACGTCCTGTCGTTTTCCTGTTCTTTTTTTACCCCCAGCATTCTTTATTTTTCTCTTTCTCTCTGTCTCTCTGTGTCTCAGAGGTCTGCGGCCTGGCACCGCAGGGTGCCGATAGGCTGAATTCCCGAGGCTTAGGGACCTTTTCTCACCCCGCTTTGCCCACTCACTCGTACACACACACAAATGAAACAGACACACACACACACACACACAGATGCACACACACACACGGGCACACATATGCGCACAGACACAGCACATGCATGCATACATACACAAATAAGCACACAAGGCATGCATACGCACACACTACGGTCACCCTGGGGAGTCTGAGCAACAGGAGCAGCTGAAACGCAGGAGGTATCAACCAGCATCACCACCTCCTGTAGTCTGCCTCCCACTGGCTCCTATATAAGCTGTGTTGTGTGGGGCTGCATGGGGTAGGCTCACTAGGCACACACGACAGAGGGCTGGAGGAAAGACAGCAGGAGGACAGAAAAAGAACCCCTATCTACTCCATATTAACAGTATACAATCCCAACCAGACAGCAGGGAGACATGGGGCAAGAACAGATGGCGGGGCTGCTCTGAATATATAGGATGAAAACACTTTAGGTGGTTGTATAGCGCCCTGTGTGTATCTGCTCTTGTCCCTAGGGAGGTGACTTTATTTCGCCCTGTAGGTTAGTCCCTATGGCTGCATCCGTCCTCTATCTCTTTCCCTACATGCTGTTAGTCCCCCTCTCCCACCATCCGTCCTCTCTCTCTTTCCCTACATGCTGTTAGTCCCCCTCTCCCACCATCCGTCCTCTCTCTCTTTCCCTACATGCTGTTAGTCCCCCTCTCCCACCATCCGTCCTCTCTCTCTTTCCCTACATGCTGTTAGTCCCCCTCTCCCACCATCTGTCCTCTCTCTTTCCCTACATGCTGTTAGTCCCCCTCTCCCACCATCCGTCCTCTCTCTCTTTCCCTACATGCTGTTAGTCCCCCTCCCACCATCCGTCCTCTCTCTCTTTCCCTACATGCTCTCTCTAGTCCCCCTCTCCCACCATCCGTCCTCTCTCTCTTTCCCTACATGCTGTTAGTCCCCCTCTCCCACCATCCGTCCTCTCTCTCTTTCCCTACATGCTCTCTCTAGTCCCCCTCTCCCACCATCCGTCCTCTCTCTCTTTCCCTACATGCTGTTAGTCCCCCTCTCCCACCATCCGTCCTCTCTCTCTTTCCCTACATGCTGTTAGTCCCCCTCTCCCACCATCCGTCCTCTCTCTCTTTCCCTACATGCTGTTAGTCCCCGTCTCCCACCATCCGTCCTCTCTCTCTTTCCCTACATGCTGTTAGTCCCTCTCTCCCACCATCCGTCCTCTCTCTCTTTCCCTACATGCTGTTAGTCCCCCTCTCCCACCATCCGTCCTATCTCTCTTTCCCTACATGCTGTTAGTCCCCCTCTCCCACCATCCGTCCTCTCTCTCTTTCCCTACATGCTGTTAGTCCCCCTCTCCCAACATCCGTCCTCTCTCTGTTTCCCTACATGCTGTTAGTCCCCCTCTCCCACCATCCGTCCTCTCTCTCTTTCCCTACATGCTGTTAGTCCCCCTCTCCCACCATCCGTCCTCTCTCTCTTTCCCTACATGCTGTTAGTCCCCCTCTCCCACCATCCGTCCTCTCTCTCTTTCCCTACATGCTGTTAGTCCCCCTCTCCCGCCATCCGTCCTCTCTCTCTTTCCCTACATGCTGTTAGTCCCCCTCTCCCGCCATCCGTCCTCTCTCTCTTTCCCTACATGCTGTTAGTCCCCCTCTCCCACCATCCGTCCTCTCTCTCTTTCCCTACATGCTGTTAGTCCCCCTCTCCCACCATCCGTCCTCTCTCTCTTTCCCTACATGCTCTCTCTAGTCCCCCTCTCCCACCATCCGTCCTCTCTCTCTTTCCCTACATGCTGTTAGTCCCCCTCTCCCGCCATCCGTCCTCTCTCTCTTTCCCTACATGCTGTTAGTCCCCCTCTCCCGCCATCCGTCCTCTCTCTCTTTCCCTACATGCTGTTAGTCCCCCTCTCCCGCCATCCGTCCTCTCTCTCTTTCCCTACATGCTGTTAGTCCCCCTCTCCCACCATCCGTCCTCTCTCTCTTTCCCTACATGCTGTTAGTCCCCCTCTCCCACCATCCGTCCTCTCTCTCTTTCCCTACATGCTGTTAGTCCCCCTCTCCCACCATCCGTCCTCTCTCTCTTTCCCTACATGCTCTCTCTAGTCCCCCTCTCCCACCATCCGTCCTCTCTCTCTTTCCCTACATGCTGTTAGTCCCCCTCTCCCACCATCCGTCCTCTCTCTCTTTCCCTACATGCTGTTAGTCCCCCTCTCCCACCATCCGTCCTCTCTCTGTTTCCCTACATGCTGTTAGTCCCCCTCTCCCACCATCCGTCCTCTCTCTCTTTCCCTACATGCTGTTAGTCCCCCTCTCCCACCATCCGTCCTCTCTCTCTTTCCCTACATGCTGTTAGTCCCCCTCTCCCACCATCCGTCCTCTCTCTGTTTCCCTACATGCTGTTAGTCCCCCTCTCCCACCATCCGTCCTCTCTCTCTTTCCCTACATGCTGTTAGTCCCCCTCTCCCACCATCCGTCCTCTCTCTCTTTCCCTACATGCTGTTAGTCCCCCTCTCCCACCATCCGTCCTCTCTCTCTTTCCCTACATGCTGTTAGTCCCCCTCTCCCACCATCCGTCCTCTCTCTCTTTCCCTACATGCTCTCTCTAGTCCCCCTCTCCCACCATCCGTCCTCTCTCTCTTTCCCTACATGCTGTTAGTCCCCCTCTCCCACCATCCGTCCTCTCTCTCTTTCCCTACATGCTGTTAGTCCCCCTCTCCCACCATCCGTCCTCTCTCTGTTTCCCTACATGCTGTTAGTCCCCCTCTCCCACCATCCGTCCTCTCTCTCTTTCCCTACATGCTGTTAGTCCCCCTCTCCCACCATCCGTCCTCTCTCTCTTTCCCTACATGCTCTCTCTAGTCCCCCTCTCCCACCATCCGTCCTCTCTCTCTTTCCCTACATGCTGTTAGTCCCCCTCTCCCACCATCCGTCCTCTCTCTCTTTCCCTACATGCTGTTAGTCCCCCTCTCCCACCATCCGTCCTCTCTCTCTTTCCCTACATGCTCTCTCTAGTCCCCCTCTCCTCCCTTTGTCTGTCCCCCTGTCCCCTGATCCATTATTTTAACGACTCTCCAAGCGAGAGTGTGTGTGTGCTAACCAGCAGCAGTGTGTGTGTAAGGGATGACATCATTAAATGGCCCGGTGGTTTGATATGCTGCTGTGGCGTTACTGTGGAGGAAAATACAGAAGATGATCAATTTCTATCCAGAGAGGCCGGAGAGAGCCACACACACACATACACACACACACACACACACACACACACACACACACACATGAACACACACACACACACACACAGGGCCTCTCTAAGGATGAGAAGATATTGACTGCTTGCTGTCGCCCTGCCTGCATATATGTATCAGGTTTATTACTGGTGTTATTTATATACCAAGGGGAAAGGGAGTGTTGGAGAGCTCCCTGTTCAAACAAACGCCCCTGCAGTAATTCTTTCATTCCATGTAGATGCCGTAAAGAGGTCAATGGAACGCAGACCGTGGGGGATAGAAGGACGCCGGACTGGCGCACATTCAACTAATCTGATCTAACCAAGTGGATATTGGTCAAATCCGTCATGATTGATGTATTGTAAAAGGCCCACAATGTGGCTACTTGTCACAATCGTCGTAATGAGGCAGAGTGGACCAAGGCGCAGCGTGATAGAAAGACATCTTCTTTATTATGAAGACGAAACAAACGAACAAAAACAACAAACGACCGTGACGCTATTCAAACAAATAGTGCTGACACTAAACACTACACATAGACAATTACCCACAAAAGCCTACTGCCTATGGCTGCCTTAAATATGGCTCCCAATCAGAGACAATGAATGACAGCTGTCTCTGATTGAGAACCATTCAGGCAACCATAGACTTACCTAGACACCTACACTCAACACAAACCTATACACTCTACCAAAACCCCCTATACCATACAACCACCCCAGACGAGACAACTATACACAAACATCCCCCCTGTCACACCCTGACCTAACCAAAATATTACAGAAAACAAAGATAACTAAGGCCAGGGCGTGACACTACTAAAGTTCGATTTGGATATTTTGCCTGTTTTCGCTGCATTACATTTAGAGTAGTCCCTTTTCAGGTTTAGAAGAAGTGACTGCTAAATGCTAACTCCCATTCGTATAAGCTGGTAGCATAGCTAGCATACAGAAATCGGTGGTGGTAGTCAGTTGTGTTTTTTACTGTAATGCAGTTGATTGGCAACGATGACATGAACAAGTGTTGGGGTTGACATCCATACAACCATTATACTGCACATATAAACCATATCCTAAATGTAGGATCGTTTTTCGGGGGGGGGGGGGGGAGGAATTAGGAGATTCGGGATCTTTTCCCCAGTGCATCTTTCCACCACGCGTTTCCATGGCAATGCCATTGTTTTGGTCGAGTTCCATGGACGTCTTTACCACATCTGGCTGGGAGCGACTGCGTGGCAGACTGCTGCAGACTGTAAAGAGGAGAGGATAGTGTGTGTGTGAAGATGCTATAGGCACCGGAGTAATGGAGAAGAGTGAGTTGCTGTTGTCTTAGCTAAGCGCTGTGCATGGACAGGCCTGAATAGGATCAATGAGGAAAGCTAAGGCAGCTATGTTCTTAGCTGTTGTTATCCAAACTAAATGTTATTCACCCAAGTAAACCAATAGTGAAACATTCAGAGAGATATTCAGTTTAGATTCCCGGGTTAATAGTGGTTTTCTCCCATATATGAATGATGTATTAAGAATGTGTGAAACAGATTGATCCATATTCAATATCACAAAAGATAACCCTGAACCACACTTACCTATTTTTCCAATGAATGGGGATTATTAGCCGTAGTCATATTCAAGGTTGGGAGGAAAATTGCCTCCCGTCAACACAAATAGTCTCTTATTTTCACATTTCTACATGGTACATTCTGTCTAAGAGGGGTTAGGAAAAAAGGGAGGAAAATACTTGATAGGTTAACCTCCCCTCACTTGTACACCTGGAATCTCTGCTAGCGAGTAGCGTCTTTGCTAATTTATACAGGTAGTTTTCACTGACACGTATAGTCTAACATTAGCACTGATGGACGGATGTGAAAGAGAAGGAGGGATTTACACTCTCTCTCTTCCTCCGCTTTCCACCTTTCACCTTCCATCATCACTCCTTATCGTCTCTCCATGTCTTCCTCTCTGTTAGCAAAGCTGTTAGCACCTGAGTCGTGCTCATCTGCCACATCTTCCTATTTTGAATTAACTCTGTCTACAATTCCTGTTTAAATTAAGCTGCGCTAATTTCGAATCTAATTATGCGGCGAGTGGGATATTGATGTTTGTGTCAAAGCGACAGCTAGGTACACTCATGAAACCTTAATAACTTGTTATGGCTGCAAGCCCGACGCCGGTACACCTATGACAACATCCAGCTCAAGTGCAGGGCGCGAAATTCAAAATCTATTTTTTTTAAATATTTAACTTTCACACATTAACAAGTCCAATACAGCATTTGAAAGATAAACATCTTGTCAATCCAGCCAACATGTCCGATTTTTTAAATGTTTTACAGAGAAAACACCACATATATTTATGTTAGCTCACCACCAAATAAAAAAGAGGACAGACATTTTTCACAGCACAAGTAGGATGCAAGTAGCATGCACAAGCCAACCTAACTAACCTAGAACCAACCTAAATAACCTAGAAAAAACTACCTCAGATGACAGTCCTATAACATGTTACACAATAAATCTATGTTTTGTTCAAAAAATGTGCATATTTTAGCTATAAATCAGTTTTACATTACTGCTACCATCATAGCTACAGTCAGAAATCGCACGGGAGTAGCCAGAGAAAATACAGACACCAACGTCAACTACTAATTACACATCATAAAACATTTCAGAACAATATATGGTGGATAGCTAATGAAAGAGAAAGATCTTGTGAATACAGACAATATTTCCGATTTTTGAAGTGTTTTACAGCGAAAACACCACATATATTTATGTTAGTTCACCACCAAATACAAAAGACAGACAGACATTTTTCACAGCAACGGTAGCATGCAAGTAGCATGCACAAAGCTAACCTAACTAACCTAGAACCAACCTAGAACCAACCTAAATAACCTAGAAAAAACTCCCTCAGATGACAGTCCTATAACATGTTACACAATAAATCTATGTTTTGTTCGAAAAATGTGCATATTTGAGCTATAAATCAGTTTTACATTACTGCTACCATCATAGCTACCAGCATAGCTACAGTCAGAAATAGCACTGAAGCAGCCATAGTAATTACAGACACCAACGTCAACTACCCAATTACTCATCATAAAACATTTCAGAAAAATATATGGTGGATAGCTAATGAAAGACTAAGATCTTGTGAATACAGCCAATATTTCCGATTTTTTAAGTGTTTTACAGCGAAAACACAATATATCGTCATATTAGCTTACTACAATAGCTAACATCACAACAAAGCAAACGGTAGCATAGCACAGTTCGACAGATATATATGAAATAGCATCCCAAATTGGGTCCTTATCTTTGTTGATCTCCATTCAGAATGTTGTACAAGGGGTCTTTTGTTCAGAACCGTCTTTATTTGGATCCAGAAGAACTATTTCCCTCTTGAATTAGCAAGCACACTGGCCTTACTGCGCTAACCTCTCCTTCGTCTTCAAACGCATCACGTATAAAGTCACGAATAAATTTCAATAATATAATTAAACTATATTGAAAAAACATACTTTAGGATAATATGGTGACATGTATCAAAAAAAATCGAAGCCAGGGGTCATATTCATCTATAACGACCGTTTTCCAGGTGGAGAGTCCAGGTCCAAATTCGCACCTCAGAAAAAAAAATTAATGACGGTCCTCTCACTCCAAGAGGGTGTATGCATTCTCTGAAAGAGATAATCAACTGATTTCTGCTCTCACTTCCGCATGACACCCAGAGGAAGGTGTATGACGTGTTTCTACAGTCCTAAGTGACATGACCTTTTATAGACAAGCTCTTGAAGAGACACTTCGCTTTTTGGAAATCTCACTTCCGGATAGGAAATGAGCTGTAAAAAGAGTTCTGTTTCACTTAGAGACATAATTCAAACGTTTTTAGAAACTAGAGAGTGTTTTCTATCCAATACTAATAATAATATGCATATTGTACGAGCAAGAATTGAGAACGAGGCCGTTTGAAATGGCCACCTCTTTCCAGGTTACTCAATGCTGCTCTTTCAGCCATAACAGGTTAACAACTTCACTCAGGCGTTAGCTGTGTCCCTAATGGCACCCCGTTCCCTGTATAGGGAGTAAGTCCCATAGGGATCTGGTCCAAAGTAGTGCACTATGTAGTCATTGACTCAGCCTCACTTTTCCAAAATCACTGAGTCATCTGCACTGATCAGAACGACACAACCCGTTTTCCCCTTTCAGTGCTGGACAGAGGAATTCAGTTGAATGTCTGACGTCAAATGTGGACCCGAGCTTTTTCAGTTTCAGCAAACTAATGATTCTTTCTTCTTCTCTTCTCCTTCCCTCTCTCCCTCGCTCTCCGGTGACCTCCTGGCCTCCTGTGGTGCATTCTGGGTAACAGGTAAGTCCCAGGATGCAGTTTACTTCCCTTTGTATGCCTTTTTCAGGATGTAGTTGTTGTTGTTGCGTAACGCTGCCATATAAGAGAGAATCAGTAGAGATATAGAGAGGTGGATGTAACTCTCCACTGGGCCCTGCGACTTTGGCACTCTGACTCAAACTCACGTTTCCAATCATTGAGTCATTCCCATTCACACCGATGGTTCTTGTTACCTCGGCATACTCAGAGTAGAAAGTGGAAGGCCCCGGTCTCTCCTCCTAACTCTGAAGGCCATAAAGGAAAGATTATTATGTTTCATGAATATTGTACCATATTAAGAATCGCTCGGTATATTAAATCTCTGACTATGTCCTCCTTGGACCTGGCTAAAATCAATATCCCATGGTCCAGTATTGGGGCTGGTATTCATCGGTCAGCCATGATGTTATAATATGATTATATTTATGACCTGGCTTCCCATCATTAATCAGCGTCTTTAGGAAATTAGAGGGAGTGTTTTAAAATAGTTGTGTGTTTGTGTGTTTTTGTGTGTGTCTTCATGTTCTCCACAAATATCTGCTTGCACCGCTGTCTGTTTGTGATCAGGCAGTGCCCTGGCCACCCCTGCTGAGCCGTTGCCAGCTGCTGTTTGGCTGTTGTGTTTCTAAGCCATCTGTAAGCCTCCTGAATAACAGTCAATTAATCTGAAACTCCACTAAAAGAGCACTCCAATACAAAACATTACTTCCACTGCTGCTTCATCTCAAATGGCACACTATTCCCTATATAGTGCACTACTTTTGACCAACGCCCTTATGGGTAGCGCACTATATAGGGAACAGGGTACCTTGTGGGACTTCTCTCTCGCTTTTGCCTTTGGCTGGAATTAAGTCTCAACTGTTCAGCAAGCTATCTGCTAATCAAATGTAGTGTGTGTGTGTGTGTGTGTGTGTGTGTGTGTGTGTGTGTGTGTGTGTGTGTGTGTGTGTGTGTGTGTGTGTGTGTGTGTGTGTGTGTGTGTGTGTGTGTGTGTGTGTGTGTGTGTGTGTGTGTGTGTGTGTCAGCTCCAGCCAGCGGTGATCTAACCGTGTGGGCTGTGTCCAATAAGAGGTCAGTATGGGGTTAGATTAATCAGATGGCCTTGTACTGGCCCCTGGCTCCACGCCTACAGGACTACAGCCAGGTGTTGGCTGGCCCCTGGAGGTCACTAACACACACAAACAACAAACGTGCGCACGTACAAACACACACACACACACTACTGAATTTCATCCAATATCATCACTGATTCAGTCTTTTTTGATCATTTCAGTGCAGTTCCCTTCATCATATAGAACACCCCCAAGGACCAGTGTTGTGTTAGTCTTAGTCACTGGTAGGGTGTCTGTGGGAGAGCGTTTACCCAGGAGTGTTGTGTTAGTCTTAGTCACTGGTAGGGTGTCTGTGGGAGAGCGTTTACCCAGGAGTGTTGTGTTAGTCTTAGTCACTGGTAGGGTGTCTGTGGGAGAGAGTTTACCCAGCAGTGTGTTAGTTATAGTCATTGGTAGGGTGTATGTGGGAGAGAGTTTACCCAGCAGTGTGTTAGTTATAGTCATTGGTATAGTGTCTGTGGGAGAGAGTTTACCCAGCAGTGTGTTAGTTATAGTCATTGGTATAGTGTCTGTGGGAGAGAGTTTACCCAGCAGTGTGTTAGTTATAGTCATTGGTAGGGTGTCTGTGGGAGAGAGTTTACCCAGCAGTGTGTTAGTTATAGTCATTGGTAGGGTGTCTGTGGGAGAGAGTTTACCCAGCAGTGTGTTAGTTATAGTCATTGGTATAGTGTCTGTGGGAGAGAGTTTACCCAGCAGTGTGTTAGTTATAGTCATTGGTAGGGTATATGTGGGAGAGAGTTTACCCAGCAGTGTGGTAGTTATAGTCATTGGTAGGGTGTCTGTGGGAGAGAGTTTACCCAGCAGTGTGTTAGTTATAGTCATTGGTAGGGTGTCTGTGGGAGAGAGTTTACCCAGCAGTGTGTTAGTTATAGTCATTGGTAGGGTGTCTGTGGGAGAGAGTTTACCCAGCAGTGTGTTAGTTATAGTCATTGGTAGGGTGTATGTGGGAGAGAGTTTACCCAGCAGTGTGTTAGTTATAGTCATTGGTAGGGTATATGTGGGAGAGAGTTTACCCAGCAGTGTATTAGTTATAGTCATTGGTAGGGTGTCTGTGGGAGAGAGTTTACCCAGCAGTGTGTTAGTTATAGTCATTGGTAGGGTGTCTGTGGGAGAGAGTTTACCCAGCAGTGTGTTAGTTATAGTCATTGGTAGGGTGTATGTGGGAGAGAGTTTACCCAGCAGTGTGTTAGTTATAGTCACTGGTAGGGTGTATGTGGGAGAGAGTTTACCCAGCAGTGTGTTAGTTATAGTCATTGGTAGGGTGTATGTGGGAGAGAGTTTACCCAGCAGTGTGTTAGTTATAGTCATTGGTAGGGTGTATGTGGGAGAGAGTTTACCCAGCAGTGTGTTAGTTATAGTCATTGGTAGGGTGTCTGTGGGAGAGAGTTTACCCAGCAGTGTGTTAGTTATAGTCATTGGTATAGTGTCTGTGGGAGAGAGTTTACCCAGCAGTGTGTTAGTTATAGTCACTGGTATAGTGTCTGTGGGAGAGAGTTTACCCAGCAGTGTGTTAGTTATAGTCATTGGTAGGGTGTCTGTGGGAGAGAGTTTACCCAGCAGTGTGTTAGTTATAGTCATTGGTATAGTGTCTGTGGGAGAGAGTTTACCCAGCAGTGTGTTAGTTATAGTCATTGGTAGGGTGTATGTGGGAGAGAGTTTACCCAGCAGTGTGTTAGTTATAGTCATTGGTAGGGTGTATGTGGGAGAGAGTTTACCCAGCAGTGTGTTAGTTATAGTCACTGGTATAGTGTCTGTGGGAGAGAGTTTACCCAGCAGTGTGTTAGTTATAGTCATTGGTAGGGTGTCTGTGGGAGAGAGTTTACCCAGCAGTGTGTTAGTTATAGTCATTGGTAGGGTGTCTGTGGGAGAGAGTTTACCCAGCAGTGTTGATGATGTGGTGATTCTGGTCTTCAAAGCCCAGGTGGGGTGCTGTGTCCATACTGACCTGCTGTTGGCAGCTGGGTCTCTGTAAACACCAGCCACAGTTATCCTCTAGGGAGTGAGGAGCGAGAGAGCAGTACAGACACACACACACCTTATCAACTGTCAATCACTCCCCAAGCCACTGAGGTGACAGAGGTGACACAAACAGCATCACAGTCACCATGGTGTTGTGATTTCCCGTTGGTCTCCTCCTTCTCTCCTCCTCTTCTCCCCTTCTCCTCCTCTGCTCCTCACCAATTCCCCTCCGTTCCTCAGTATTTTCTCAGGGATCCAACCAGTGCAAACGAACAGCTGGCTGAGATGTTGAATTAAAGATGGCTAAATCAGTATTACATGTTAAGTGCAGTTTCGACTGGGGAGGAGAAGGGTGGCGTATTGAGCGAGACAGGAAATGCCTTTCTCAGAAGATCCAGTTTTTTTTAGACAGAACCCCCATGTGGAAGGATATTATAATGCATAGAGGATCAAGATTTGGTAGACGTAAGGTCTAGTATACCACTGTTTTACATGGGGGATCCAGACTCTGGGATATAGGGATTTTGGGGTAACTCTTTACTTTACAGAGTCTGAAGCTAACTCGGTAGCTTTAGAGTAAAGTACAGTACACCCATTGTTTTAGACAGGACGTTTCCCTCTTAGCTAAGGATTGATGATACCGCTAGTAATGTGAAGTATGGCTTTACATATGGTACTATGGGACTGTTTTAAGCAGGATATCTCCCTCTGCCAGGTCCAGTACAGCCACACTACATTACAGCCCAATCAGCATGTCTATTGTCTTGCTAATAAAAGTGAGTTTCCAGCCGCTACAACAATACTGATAAACAGACATAACACTGTATAATGGCTCCCCCCAACACAAACACACACTGTGCCTCAATATCTGCTATGTGCTTTCCAGCAGAATCTCCTGCAGTGCACTGTAATGTAATCTGCACTTGAGGGGATGATTGTGTTTAGTAGTGTAGGCATGTGTGTCTTTATTGTGTTACTGTCCAAGATTTGTGTGCCTGTGTGCGTTTGTGCAATTGTTTGTGTGTGTGTGTGTGCGTGTGTGTGTGTGTGCAGTTCAAATCAAATCTTATTTGTCACATGCTTCGTAGACAACAGGTGTAGACTAACAGTGAAATTAGTACTTGTGGGTCTATTTCCAACAATATAGAGTTAACGATTATTATTTTATTTTTATTTCAAAAATTGAAATAGTGACATGAGGAATAAATACACAGTGAATAACTAATACAAATATTGAGTAGAAAATAACATGGCTATATGTGTAACCTTCATTTGACTACGCAAGTCTGTTAAGAACAAATTCTTATTAACAATGACGGCCTACCATGGAACAGTGGTTTATTGTTGGATTGTTTTTCAGGGGCAGAACAACAGATTTTGTCCTTGTCAGCTCAGGGGTTTGATCCAGCAACCTTTTGGTTACTGGCCCAACGCTCTAACCACTAGGCTACCTGACGCTCCAGCAGGGAGGTGAAAATAACATGGATATATACAGGGAGAATAAAATAACATGGATATATACAGGGAGTATAAAATAACATGGATATATACAGGGAGTATAAAATAACATGGCTATATACAGGGAGAATAAAATAACATGGCTATATACAGGGAGAATAAAATAACATGGCTATATACAGGGAGTATAAAATAACATGGATATATACAGGGAGTATAAAATAACATGGATATATACAGGGAGTATAAAATAACATGGATATATACAGGGAGTATAAAATAACATGGCTATATACAGGGAGAATAAAATAACATGGCTATATACAGGGAGAATAAAATAACATGGCTATATACAGGGAGTATAAAATAACATGGATATATACAGGGAGTAAAAAATAACATGGGTATATACAGGGAGTATAAAATAACATGGATATATACAGGGAGTATAAAATAACATGGATATATACAGGGAGAATAAAATAACATGGATATATACAGGGAGTATAAAATAACATGGATATATACAGGGAGAATAAAATAACATGGATATATACAGGGAGTAAAAAATAACATGGCTATATACAGGGAGAATAAAATAACATGGCTATATACAGGGAGAATAAAATAACATGGCTATATACAGGGAGTATAAAATAACATGGATATATACAGGGAGTAAAAAATAACATGGCTATATACAGGGAGTATAAAATAACATGGATATATACAGGGAGTAAAAAATAACATGGGTATATACAGGGAGTATAAAATAACATGGATATATACAGGGAGTATAAAATAACATGGATATATACAGGGAGAATAAAATAACATGGATATATACAGGGAGTATAAAATAACATGGATATATACAGGGAGAATAAAATAACATGGATATATACAGGGAGTAAAAAATAACATGGCTATATACAGGGAGAATAAAATAACATGGCTATATACAGGGAGAATAAAATAACATGGCTATATACAGGGAGTATAAAATAACATGGATATATACAGGGAGTAAAAAATAACATGGGTATATACAGGGAGTATAAAATAACATGGATATATACAGGGAGTATAAAATAACATGACTATATACAGGGAGTATAAAATAACATGGATATATACAGGGAGTATACAATAACATGGCTGTATACAGGGAGTAAAACATAACATGGCTATATACAGGGAGTAAAACATAACATGGCTATATACAGGGAGTCTAAAATAACATGGCTATATACAGGGAGTAGATAATAACGGATATATACAGGGAGTCTAAAATAACATGGCTATATACAGGGATTAGATAATAACATGGATATATACAGGGAGTCTAAAATAACATGGCTATATACAGGGATTAGATAATAACATGGATATATACAGGGAGTATAAAATAACATGGATATATACAGGGAGGCCACACACACACATACACACAGAGAAAGGGGCAGTCCTGTGCCGTTTCAGAAAGTTACAGGAAAATAAGAATCACTGATGCATTTTGTTCATGTCTTGTGATTCACTGGGCAAATGAATGTCTTCTCTAATCATTTCAATAGATTTAGTTGATTTCCTATTAAGTTCAATAAAACATTTCATGTTGTTCATAATGTTTGGATTCGGTGATTCCCTCAGCATTCTTTTGACTAAAAACACAGTCACGGATTAAACATGGGAATTAATGACAATCCCATCCCAGACAATGTACAGGAACATGTTTAAGAGTCTGGGGAGGAGAAGGGGAACATGTTTAAGTGTGGCCGTGTTTAGGAAGTCATCACTGGAAGTCATGTGTTTAGGAAGTCATCACTGGAAGTCATGTGTTTTGGATGACATCACTGGAAGTCATGTGTTTTGGATGTCATCACTGGAAGTCATGTGTTTAGGAAGTCATCACTGGAAGTCATGTGTTTTGGATGACATCACTGGAAGTCATGTGTTTAGGATGTCATCACTGGAAGTCATGTGTTTAGGAAGTCATCACTGGAAGTCATGTGTTTTGGATGACATCACTGGAAGTCATGTGTTTAGGATGTCATCACTGGAAGTCATGTGTTTTGGATGTCATCACTGGAAGTCATGTGTTTAGGAAGTCATCACTGGAAGTCATGTGTTTAGGAAGTCATCACTGGAAGTCATGTGTTTAGGAAGTCATCACTGGAAGTCATGTGTTTAGGAAGTCATCACTGGAAGTCATGTGTTTAGGAAGTCATCACTGGAAGTCATGTGTTTAGGAAGTCATCACTGGAAGTCATGTGTTTTGGATGTCATCACTGGAAGTCATGTGTTTAGGAAGTCATCACTGGAAGTCATGTGTTTAGGAAGTCATCACTGGAAGTCATGTGTTTAGGAAGTCATCACTGGAAGTCATGTGTTTAGGAAGTCATCACTGGAAGTCATGTGTTTAGGATGTCATCACTGGAAGTCATGTGTTTAGGAAGTCATCACTGGAAGTCATGTGTTTAGGAAGTCATCACTGGAAGTCATGTGTTTAGGAAGTCATCACTGGAAGTCATGTGTTTTGGATGTCATCACTGGAAGTCATGTGTTTAGGATGTCATCACTGGAAGTCATGTGTTTTGGATGTCATCACTGGAAGTCATGTGTTTAGGAAGTCATCACTGGAAGTCATGTGTTTAGGAAGTCATCACTGGAAGTCATGTGTTTAGGAAGTCATCACTGGAAGTCATGTGTTTTGGATGTCATCACTGGAAGTCATGTGTTTAGGATGTCATCACTGGAAGTCATGTGTTTTGGATGTCATCACTGGAAGTCATGTGTTTAGGAAGTCAGCACTGGAAGTCATGTGTTTAGGAAGTCAGCACTGGAAGTCATGTGTTTAGGATGTCATCACTGGAAGTCATGTGTTTAGGAAGTCATCACTGGAAGTCATGTGTTTAGGAAGTCATCACTGGAAGTCATGTGTTTAGGATGTCATCACTGGAAGTCATGTGTTTAGGAAGTCATCACTGGAAGTCATGTGTTTAGGAAGTCATCACTGGAAGTCATGTGTTTAGGAAGTCATCACTGGAAGTCATGTGTTTTGGATGTCATCACTGGAAGTCATGTGTTTAGGATGTCATCACTGGAAGTCATGTGTTTTGGATGTCATCACTGGAAGTCATGTGTTTAGGAAGTCATCACTGGAAGTCATGTGTTTAGGAAGTCATCACTGGAAGTCATGTGTTTTGGATGTCATCACTGGAAGTCATGTGTTTAGGAAGTCATCACTGGAAGTCATGTGTTTAGGAAGTCATCACTGGAAGTCATGTGTTTAGGAAGTCATCACTGGAAGTCATGTGTTTTGGATGTCATCACTGGAAGTCATGTGTTTAGGAAGTCATCACTGGAAGTCATGTGTTTAGGAAGTCATCACTGGAAGTCATGTGTTTAGGAAGTCATCACTGGAAGTCATGTGTTTAGGAAGTCATCACTGGAAGTCATGTGTTTAGGAAGTCATCACTGGAAGTCATGTGTTTAGGAAGTCATCACTGGAAGTCATCTACTTGTGACTCTCCGTCTTTGTTTGGTTAATGAGTACTCAATTTTAAGTTGTGTGTGCGTGTGTGCGTGTGTGCGTGCGTGCGTAGAGGTCATAATACAGCGTTGTGTTTATCTGAGAACACATCCAGTCACAGAAATACAGCCAACAAATACACATATCCACAATACACTGGCGGAAATATTTCTTAATTCACACACTGCAGCGATATTAGATATTCCTGCTGTTAGTTGATTTATAACTTACAGTCCAACTCAGTTAGAAATACAAAACACTATACTGTCACACCATAACTTAAAGGACAATATTCTAGACACACACACACACACACAATGTTAAAGTGTGATTGATTCTCAGTGGGGAGCCAGCAGACGTTCACCCCTAAGTGTTTGTGGTTGTCAAGATGCTCTCCGTCCATCTCTCCCCATAGCAACAAGTGCAGTGCTTTAAAAACAGTCACACGTAAGAGTGTGAAATACAGCGATTGCCAGAGTAATGAGGTTTTCCAAAGGCCTTAGTCCGTTCGGGCCACCATAATATTGATTTCATTCATATTAATGCCACATGACAAGGCATAGCCGACTATCAGTAAAGGAAACAGATTTTTTTCCCAGCTTGTGTGGGTGTCGGCGTGCCTGGCATTCATATGTGTGTTTGTGTGTGTGTGTCTCTCTCTGTGTGTGTGTCTCGCTCTCTGTGTCTTTGCCTGCGTATGAGCCTCTATCTCGCTCCTCTCCACAGTCTAGTAGGAAGAATATTGGCCTCTTCTTCCAACACATCCTGAGGGAGACGAACACTCCCAAGCATAGGCATGGGCATGGGCATGGGCGAGTATGAATGGAATGTATAGACAAAATGGGCCTTGGTCCAGATCTTTATACTCACAGCAGTGTAGAGGCCTAACGTTATGATAATGTCTAATTAATTGGGTAATTAATTATGAAATATAAAATATGGATTTATTTCTATTTTACAGTAAACGGGACACCACCTATCATTTAAGTCGATGGGACTTTCTTAGCAAGTAGGGACAAACCGTACATGTCACAATTATAATCTGAAGGTTCTGTAGAGTTCTTTCAATGTCGGATTCAGAATCTCAGAGACGGTGATATTATTTTATAACAGGAAAAATATGTATTATTAGAACAAGGTAAAACTACAGTACAGGATAAATGACTCAGTGACAGATTATGGCAAAATGATCAGCAACGATGAAGTCGTTAGAATGGGGAAGGGAGGGGAAAAGAGAGGAGGGTTTCTTTTAACTCAAGTGTAGGACAAGCTATCAGTTAGGACGATTCTACATGAGACAAAGCAGGGAATTTAAGAGAGAGATCGCCTGCATTGAATGCGCTTACGTGGAATTCCATAGTAGCTCAATCTCTGGCTGGATTCCCAAACGCCTTTTCAGTGGGGAAAAGGCCCCTGTTCAAACAGTTCCGGGGGGGTGTCGTTGTCCAACTGAGATCCAAGTGAGAGCAGAGGACAATCGTTCAAATTCCTATATTGGTGTTTGGCCTCCACTCATTGAAATCGGGGGGGGGTCAATAATCAAGGGCGCTTTCCAGTTACCAACTACACTGACGTCTGAGAAGCAGAAGGATTTCAGTTTCCCGTGGCTATTATTCACGCCACGCTTTTATAGTTCAGTTCGAATGGACAGCGTGGGCGAGGACAGGCTCCTTGCCAGATTGGCTGACATTTTCCGTGGTCACTCTTAGCAGGAGGTGCCCCAGGCCCAGGGAGGAGAGTAGTGTTCCGTTATTGATGGATAAATCCTTTGTAAAACACGGGAAAGGTGGGTAATTGTTCAGGGCATAATGTTCCCTACGTAATGATACAAAACATGACATGTTCTCCTTGAAATACAGAGAAATTATTCCCAGCAGGGAAAAATACACAATATCATTGAACATTTCTACAGCATACAATGATCATAGGATACATCAGTACTTCCCCAACTAGAACCTTCTGATGTTAACAAGAATGTAGATTCCATATGAATGGTCTGAGTTCTGTCCGTTTAGAGCAGGGCGAGCCATTTGGCAGGTCCCTGCTGTTACGGTGCCGTCCTGTCCTGGACAGAACGTTTGAAGTGGACGTTCTGCCGTTTAACAGCTCTCTGGAGTGTTATCTTGTAATACGGAGTGCGATTTATTATTATATTTTATTTATACTACGGAGTGGGATTTATTATTATATTTTATTTATACTATGGAGTGCGATGTATTATTATATTTTATTTATACTACGGAGTGGGATTTATTATTATATTTTATTTATACTATGGAGTGCGATGTATTATTATATTTTATTTATACAGGGAGGGTCAACATTGAGACCAAGGTCTCATTTACAAGGGAGGCCTGTGAACATGAACATACACAATTGAATAAATATCATGTAATATAATAATATCAATATAATACAGACAACAAGATGAATCAAAACAAACACAACCCGTATCACCTCCCTTAACAGATGGAACAATATTACTTATAAAAATGGTGACGAGAACAGAGCCCAAGATCGACCCCTGCGGCACACCTTTCGTAATATTGAGGAAACTAGATATGATATCGTCAGTAAGCACACTTTGTTTCCCGTATGTTAGATAGTTCTTGAACCAACCGCGGGATGCCTGATCGA
Organism: Salvelinus alpinus; assembly: GCF_045679555.1. Taxonomy (NCBI): domain Eukaryota; kingdom Metazoa; phylum Chordata; class Actinopteri; order Salmoniformes; family Salmonidae; genus Salvelinus; species Salvelinus alpinus. The sequence goes on along the minus strand of NC_092124.1, from coordinate 9,868,549 downwards.
GGCCTATTTCAGACAACCTCTGAACAAGTAAGAAATGGTCGACCGTATCAAACGTCTTTCGACGGGTCGATAAGCCAGCACAATGACTCTTATGGTCTGAACAATATAGCGTGTCATCTGTGGACGTTTTTTGTTTGGGAAAAAGGGGAGAAGAGCGGCCGGGTCGTGTCACGTCTTTTCATCTCTACAGTTGGCACGCCGACGGGCGGGTAGGTGTGTATTGGGTACGCTCTGCCAACTGCCAGGCATTAGGAATTGGCCTGGTCTTTCGTCAGGGTCAGTAATCCAAACTGCTCTATAACCCGTGTAGCAAAACGCACCAAACTAAACAAGTCTCCTTTTGTTCATTTCACTGTGTTTATTTTTTTACACCTTTCATTTCCCACCGTGGAGTACGGGTGGTTTTAGATTGCTGTGTTGTTGTGTGTGTAGCCTTTCCCACCGTGGAGTACGGGTGGTTTTAGATTGCTGTGTTGTTGTTTGTGTAGCCTTTCCCACCGTGGAGTACGGGTGGTTTTAGATTGCTGTGTTGTTGTTTGTGTAGCCTTTCCCACCGTGGAGTACGGGTGGTTTTAGATTGCTGTGTTGTTGTGTATGTAGCCTAGACGTGCTAATCAGACCGGATAAGGACTTGATACCTGGTGAAAGCTGTCTTTCGCTAATTTACCTGAGTAAGCTAGTCGATTCTGACACTGTGTCTACGAACAGATGTAAGAATGTGTTGTGTGTGTGTGTGTGGGTGTGTGTGTGGGTGTGTGTGTGTGTGTGTGTGTGTGTGTGTGTGTGTGTGTGTGTGTGTGTGTGTGTGTGTGTGTGTGTGTGTGTGTGTGTGTGTGTGTGTGTGTGTGTGTGTGTGTGTGTGTGTGTGTGTGTGTGTGTGTGTGTGTGGGTGTGTGTGTGTGTGGGTGCGGCAGTGTTTCCATGTACTCTGAGGCGTGTTAATGACAGCAGGCAGAAAATGAACAGACATTGAGCAGACTCATACATTATCTGCCATACAGGTACAGCTCTGTGTGAGTGTGTGTGTGTGTGTGTGTGTGTGTGTGTGTGTGTGTGTGTGTGTGTGTGTAAGATGTGTGTAAGATGTGTAAGATGTGTGTTGATGTGCCTGTAGGATTTGAACACTTGCCCACCAATCCCCCCTTCCCCAAAACACGTATAAATAGTGTTATATAAATTGTGTCTCCCTGTATTATACTGATGCTAAAATGTTCATTCTATTCTACTGAGACATTGACTTTATGTTCTAGTCTTTTGTTGTTTCTTATTGTTGTTTCATTGTTGAGACGGAACCTGCAAGTAAGCATTTCATTGGACGGTGTATACCATGTGTATAGCTTGAGGATATTTAGTATATGTATGGGTATTCATTAGGTGTGTATTAGTACATGTATAGTATTCATTAGGTGTGTGTATTAGTACATGTATGGGTATTCATTAGGTGTGTGTATTAGTACATGTATGGGTATTCATTAGGTGTGTGTATTAGTACATGTATGGGTATTCATTAGGTGTGTGTATTAGTACATGTATGGGTATTCATTAGGTGTGTGTATTAGTACATGTATGGGTATTCATTAGGTGTGTGTATTAGTACATGTATGGGTATTCATTAGGTGTGTGTATTAGTACATGTATGGGTATTCATTAGGTGTGTGTATTATGAGTCAAATGATTATCCCATTACTGGTATGCAGTTGCATTATTCCCTAGCTGGGGTATAAAGAATAGAGTCTAGGTAAAGATGTGCCTGTCTATTTTCTATAGTGCTTTTCCCACTAGCTAGATTGGCTAAGTGCGTGCATGCCTGAGAGAGGGAGAGATATCGCTGAGAGAATGTGTGTGTGTGTGTGTGTGTGTGTGTGTGTGTGTGTGTGTGTGTGTGTGTGTGTGTGTGTGTGTGTGTGTGTGTGTGTGTGTGTGTGTGTGTGTGTGTGTGTGTGTGTGTGTGTGTGTGTGTGTGAAGCCATGCAACAGATGAGTGAAGACTCCAAATGGTTAAAGCAGAGACAGCCCCCCCTCTCCCCTCCCTTCCCCAGACCTCCTTTCCTCTCCCTCCTCCCCCCGGTGGGTGTAAACAGACAGAGGCTCAACCTATAGCGCGCCTCCCTCCCTTCTTTCAGCCCCAAGCCCCTCCCCTCTCCTGCCAGCAGCAGTACGGCTCCGAAAGAGTGCCTCAAACTTGGAGAGAGCGAGAGAGAGAAAGAAAGAGGAAAGATTCCGTTTAGAAAGGCAGGCAGCGGCAGAGAGGGTGCGAGAGCGAGCGTGGACCAACCACCAACCAGCAGGATGCGCATTTAACCACCCACTGTCCAGCCTAAGGAAAAGAAGAAAAAAACGATCCAGCATTTTTTCCCTCTTTTTTTATTCCTCCCTCTCTCATTAATGAGTTGAGCTTGAAGCCTGAGCTTGATGCCATAGAGAGTGAGAGTGTGATTGTTCATTGAGAGGAGCCTCTCTCTGTTCTCTGTGTGCGTTTGAGAGAGTGAGTGGATTGGGAGAAACAGACTACTGTCAGTAGAACCACTGAAACAGACTGTGTGCCCAGAGAGAGAGAGAGAGAGAGAGAGAGAGAGAGAGAAAGCTCCAGAGATATCGAAGGCAAGTGTTTTGTGGAGGGGAAGAGAAAAGGCGAAAAAGGCTCCAGGCAAGACACAGCGCAGCATCGTGTCTACCCAGCTACATGCCTCTGTGATCGGGTAACGAGAGCAGCCAGGAGGGCTCTGGCCGGATCCTTTTAACCCTTTTGGGGAAGGATCAACTGGAGGATTTCTTAACCTAAGGTAACAGCTGAAACCAGTGTGTTCTCTCTGCTGCTGCTAATTGACCTTCCTCCGGGTCTAAGGCAGTGTGCCGTTTACGCACCCCTCTCTGTGTGTGTGTGTGTGTGTGTGTGTGTGTGTGTGTGTGTGTGTGTGTGTGTGTGTGTGTGTGTGTGTGTGTGTGTGTGTGTGTGTGTGTGTGTGTGTGTGTGTGTGTGTGTGTGTGTGTGTGTGTGCACGCCTGTGGTATGTGTGCGCCTGTGCATCCACATGTCTTGCCTGTGGTCAATGAAATGTGATCAATTGCTGTCAATTATTATACCCACTGTCTGCTTAAGTGTGTTTCAACCATCTTCAAATGAAAGGAGTTGTGTGTTGAGGGGACCTGTATCGCATGTTAATACGCTGTGGTTCCTTGAATCCAGCACTTTGAGAGTTGATTGGTGAGAGAGAGAGAGAGGGAAGCCAAAAACGCACCCCCGAAACGAGCTCCCTTGGAGCTCGGCTGCCCTCACCACGGTCAGATGTTCTGAATTAGAGCGAGTAGTTTTTGCGAAGCAGAGCCCAGTCAGTGTTCCTTTTTTGGGGCTGCTTGTGGTCAGAATTTCCAGCCTCTCCAAATCCACCCAGGCTATAATACCAGGCAGGATGACGGGGCTGATGCTGTGGACGGGGATTCTCAAGCCTTTTTTTGGATTGGCTCAACAGCATAATAGATGAATTGTGTGTGTTGATGATTTAGATTGAAAAGGCTGTGAAAAAGAGAGGGGTTTGTTTATGTAATTGTTATGGAAATGGATATTTTCATGGCCATTTGATGTCCTGTCTTTTAAGATGTGGAAACAGGCATAGCCTACAGTGCTGTTTGTAACACACGTAATAATTCTCACTCCCGTCCCGTTACGGGGAGAATAGACCCTTACACTGCAGGATAATTGGAACCCTATTTTTTAGGGGGGGGTGTTTTGGAATTTGTCACTCTATTACCTTTTCAATTAGCCTATTCTACATCCCCCGGCCTGCCGCTGAGTGACGCAATGATGCAACTATAACGGACAGAACTGAATAACAGAACAACTGAATAACTGTCAGGCCGGAATAAAAGAGGGAACGATGTCACAATGGACCAGCTTTGCGTTCATAAACGTCGTGGAGACGGCCAGATGTTAAAAGATGTAAAAAAATAAAAAAATAAAAAATGTTTTACAAAAAATGGACACGTCAAATAGACAGATGAGCTAGATGAAGAGGATAGCATGCGACATGTTTTTATGATTTCAATATGTTCATCTGTGTGTTGTAGAAGTGTGATTTGCCATATGTTCCATCAGTTAAGGAAACTTAGATGGCTTCTGCCGTATTAAAAACCAGACAATAGGGAGGAGTACCGGGGGCGCAGCAACAATGTGTGCGCTCATGTGTTAAAGACGCTGTGAAATTCCACCAGTCAGTGATTCCTCTCAGGCCCACTACCACTGAGACGGACCTGTGGTGTCTCATAATGTCAAACAGTTCCCCCGATTGTTAAAACAAGACAGAAATGGGCCTCTCTCTCTCTCTCTCTCTCTCTCTCTCTCTCTCTCTCTCTCTCTCTCTCTCTCTCTCTCTCTCTCTCTCTCTCTCTCTCTGTCTCTGTCTCTGTCTCTGTCTCTCTGTCTCTGTCTCTGTCTCTGTCTCTGTCTCTCTCTCTCTCTCTCTCTCTGTCTCTCTCTCTGTCTCTCTCTCTGTCTCTCTCTCTGTCTCTCTCTCTGTCTCTGTCTCTCTCTCTCTCTCTCTTTGTCTGTCTGTCATATTTCAGATCTACGTGCCCAAGCCTCTGACCCTACAAGCTCTATGTTCACGTCCCAAATGGCACCCTATTCCCTATCTAGAGTGCACCTCTTTTGATCAGAGCCCGGTAGGTCGTGCACTACACAGGGAATAGGGTGCCGTTTGGGATGCACACAATGAGAAATAAGCTGTCAAGAATTACTGAGGAGGCCGGGGCCATGTCCAAAGGTGTTTAATGTCCGTCTCATGTGGCGGGCCTTACTACATGGTTCCACTTGAACTCTCATACCAAGCCTCTCTGCTGATTTATGGCCCAGGACCCCATTCTTTGATTCCACACTACATTGATTTTGGAGAGGGGAAATAATGGTTTGCAATGTTAGACACTGAAAGAAAGAGTGGAGAGAAGGGGGGGGGGGGGGGGAATAGCTGAACCTGGCTGTCTTTCCTCTTCTCTTTCTCCCTCTCTTTCTTTCTCGTCACGAATGGAATCACCTAGCAACGGGGCCCAGGCTGTGCTTGGTGTGTGTGTATGCGTGCGTGCCCGTACGTGTGTGTGTGTGTGTGTGTGTGTGATATATACACTTAGTGTGTGCAGTAATCTGGCTGATGGACTGCATTACTGGAGCTATTACCCAATGAATAAAAGTTTTAATTCCGTTTGATACGCCGTCGTGATATTTCTCTGATTTAGCGCCTTGTAAAACGGATCAGGTCACCTTTCCTTATCCACATATTTCTTTGTTTTATTGTTCGTGTTATTACGTTGAAGGGCATTTATCGTAGCGTAGGGGGGCCATTATTTTTTATTTCAAAACTGAATAAAAATGATGCCGGTCCCAGACCTACATCTTGATGGCTGGGGGGTTATATAGTGGCTCAACTCATTGTTCATTTATAGAGGAGAATTGGAAAAGGCCCGACGGACCTGCTCCCGAGTAAAAAATAAAAAAAATAAAAAACGGGAAAAGAGGAAAAATTGTGATAGACGATTGGTGAAAAACAGCATCCACGGCCTACAGTCTATTGCATCCTCATTAGCATAATGTATGGTTATTATACATCCATGTTGTGATGGAGGGATGAGATGAGGGATGAGATGAGGGATGACAAAGAGCAATGTCCATGGGAATAGACATGAAAGAGGGGGTGAAGCGCTGGACGGTTCATCGTCCGCACGGAAGAGTGAAGAGCTCCTTCTATCTCTTCATCTCTGTTTTTCTCTCTCTCCAGCTCTTTGTGATTACAGTTAATATCTCTCCATGAATCCCTTTTAGAACATCCCCCCCCCCATCATTAGATAGGAGTGATTTACGAAGTGAGAAGAGAGAACAAGTGTGTGTGTGTGTGTGTGTCTGCTGTTGAGGGATTGAGGAGTGTGTTAGTAGTGTTATCTCACTGGGTGTCCAGACGGCTCCGTGACCCCTTCTTCCACTGATCTAGGAGGGCTAAAGAGAGGTACTCTCTGTCTGAAGGAGCACCTTGTTCAGTTCTGAGACCAGGCCATCTCTCTCATTTTCTCTCTCTCTCTCTTCCTCCATATATTCTTCTATCGCTCTGTTGCTCTTTCTCTCTCTCTCCCCCTGTAATTCTCCCCCCTCTTGTCTCTCGTTCTCGTTATTTCTCCCTCCCTCCCTCTTCTCCTACATAACAGCTCCGGTCCGTCCAGGGCCTCCAGAACTCACCATAACAACACATACAGTACATACCCATCAGCCAATCGATCGATTCTATTTTCTCATCACAGCTCTGCTCCAGATAAGACTTGGAGGAGGAGGCTTCTATTGTATATTGTTGCAGGAGACTGTTACAGGCGGTGCGCAGGGAATGGTGCCAAACAGTTCAGCTATACTCATCCATTTGGGATAAGAAGAGGGTCCCTCAATGGGTCTTGCTGCTTCCAGAATATTCTTTGTGATTGCCTGGAATGGGTTAAAGGGAGCTCGCTACAGATTGGACTGTTTGGCTGGGAGCCGGAGAGGAACAGGGAAGGTTGGCCGGAGGAGGGTTTCTGACAAGTGAACGGTACGCCGCCGTCGATGGTATGCTAATTCCCCCGTCTGCCTGTGTGTGTGAGAAGACTTGTGTTTGGTGTGTAAATATGAATTGGATTGGTTGCGTCCCAAATTGCACCCTATTCCCTATAATATTAATTATTATTGTCCCAGCTCAAAAGTAGTGCACTTTTTTTCTTCTTCTAGGGAGTAGGGTGCTATTTGAGAGGCAGACGCGGATGGAGATTTTGATGTATTCGTTACAGCGAGGAGACGTGTGTAGGAAAGAGGAAAGATCATTGAGGGAATTTATTGAATGAACCTATAATTTAATTTATTTTGGGTTTGTTTCTGTTCAGGAAAGCTCTGAATGCGTTCCAGATCCTTCCAGAACAACAATAATAGGCTGTACTTTTCAACCATTCATTTAGGCCTAAGTCCTTTAATAAATATACACATTTCCAAAATATATTTCAACGGGGGAAAAATGTAATAATAAAAAAATATTACAATTTAAATTAAAAATAATAAAGTATATAGGAATATATACCATTTAAATGATCAAGGATAAGGTTTAGTATAAATAGAAGCAGGTGGACAATCCAGAATTGTTTTAGTGGTCACAATTTTTTATTGGATATAAAAAATAAAAGGTTTATGATTCTTCCAAAAATCGAATGAAGTACTAAGTACTAATGAATGTATAATGATAAAAATAATAATTGTACAAATAACAGCAGCATATGTAATTATATTTCTATTATCACCTTATGCAACCTGCCGTAAATAATATAGCATAAGTATCTACTAATTTGGGGCTGACAGAGTGTGCGAGCCAGGGGAAACAGAGGTCATCATGGGGGTCAAACACAGGAAATGATCCTTGTGATGGAGTGGCCTGGCCCAATGGACATGCACACGCACACACACACACACGCACACGCACACGCACACACACACACACGCACACGCACACACACACACACACACACACACACACACACACACACACACACACACACACACACACACACACTGCTGGGTCATAAATCCACATATGAATAATACAGGGACTATCCCAGCCACTCTACAGAGTCTCGTACAACTGCCACTTCATTTCCCCACGGTACCATTACAGAGGAAAGGATGTTATATACAGTCTCTTGGTGAAGGCAGCTGATTTTCTCCTCTTGTTTTCTATTGTTATCGAATTGAGATGATAGTTATTTTCCGCTCCAGTTGAGAAGGACCCTTCGGCCGGCGCAGGTGTGTGTGTGTGTGTGTGTGTGTGTGTGTCGGTCCCGTGTGTGTTAGAGTTTTCCATCTCCTGATGGAGCCAGACAGAGGTTGTGGCTGTGTCCCGGGCTGTTCTGGTCCGGGGGGGACAGTGACAGAGTGACCATCCTTACCGTAGCGTAGCCGCCGGCTGAGCTATAGAATAATAGTATTTCCAGTTGAGGTGACGGGCCGAGATAAGCAGGGCCCGTACATCACGGCTGAGAGGTAGCAACACAGGCTAAGGAAATAGACCACGGCACACCTATTCACACAATGCCCATGGTGTCCTATTCTCAGAGTGCTGATCTAGCACCAGGTCGCCTGTGTCAATATCAGTGTATTCATTATGATCTAAAAGGCCAAACTGATCCTAGATCAGCACTCCTATTCTGAGAGGCTTTGTGAATTGGGGCCCTGATCTCCTGAGCTCGGGTATTATAACTGGGGAGCTTGAGGAGGCCAACGTTAAAGCTGACATGCCTTAGTGAGACTAAACAAAGCTAAATTAGCTATTAATGTGGTCTACCTGAACCGACAAGGCTAACTCTAAGCTAATCGCTAGGTTGTATGACTTGGCTGTGTAGCGTATGGTCTATAGGCCTATACACCTGGGAGTTAAATGGATATGTATTAAATAGCATGTCTTTGTCCTTTCAATGTCTCGTCTAGCTGGTGGTTATTGGAGGTGACTAAATAAATCCTTGTCAGCAGAATTGTCCCGTGTTGGCCTGGTAATGTGGGGTAACTCGATTACCCGGTAGCCATATTACCCTCGCCTCTACCTCAACATTACGAGAGCACATAACACACACACAACACACAGTAGCTAGCTCCATCTCTCCTCGGCAGCACCTGCCAGGCCTCTCTCGTCTCTCCTCTCTCGTCTCTCGTCTCTCCTCTCTCCTCTCTCGTCTCTCCTCTCTCGTCTCTCGTCTCTCCTCTCTCCTCTCTCCTCTCTTCTCTCTCCTCTCTCGTCTCTCCTCTCTCCTCTCCGTCTCCAGCGAGGGGGGAAAGAGGAAATAAAGCCTCCATTCAACGGCTCATAGACCGAGACGCCCACATGTATAATAGAACAGTCCAATCGTAAAGCTTCAGATTCATACACTCTTTGTGTGTTGTGTGTGCGTGTGTGTGTGTGTGTGACTGAAGAGGGGAGAGAGAAGGGAACATGGAATACTCTGCTATCCACCAGATAGTTTACTAGACAAACAGCTACTGAAGGATCATTAAGTAATAATGAATAAATGACTTGGTTCTGATCCACATAACGTCCCATTAGGTTTGTTCTCAAAGGAGTCGAGGTGCTGAAAAAGTAGATATATAAGACCGATTATCCTGTGTACTGGACTTACAATATTGCTTTGTTATATTTCAGCCTGGAATCTCTTCTTCAGAGAACCTATTTTGTACGCCGCACAACACTTACGATTTGTACAAGTGTCTGTAAAAGTGTCTGTACAAGTGTCTGTTATTTAAATGTCTCTGATAACAGCCAAGGAGGCGGTTTAAGGTAATGTTCCCTTTGTCAAACTACATAGTTGTTCATCTGTAGTGAGGCAAGGCTGGGAGACGTGATGGAGGACACCAGCCCAGACACTGTGTGGAAGGAGCACACACACTCCATCTATGAGGAAGACTGGTGTGTGTGTGTGTGTGTGTGTGTGTGTGTGTGTGTGTGTGTGTGTGTGTGTGTGTGTGTGTGTGTGTGTGTGTGTGTGTGTGTGTGTCCCTGTGTGTGTGTGTCCCTGTGTGTGTGTGTCCCTGTTTGTGCTCACTCCCGTCTCCTTGCGTTGGAATCCATCCCCGTTGTGAGCCAGAGCCGCCACTAGGCCACTAGGCCCAGAGGGAGTGTAGCTAGGAGACCCTAACCAGTCTCCCTCTCCCTCCCACACAGAGACCCAGCCCTTCTATTGTTTCCGCTCGGCTCGGCAATCCCTCCCCAGGATCAAGCATCACACACGAAAACGCTACCTACACTCACACACACACACACACACACACACACAGAACACACGGCATGCTACCTACACACACACACACACGCACACAGGATCAGGGCTCACGCACACACACGCACGCCACGCACACACACACACACACACACGCTCTCGAAGGCTAGCTGGCTGTCCCGTTGATCATTTGAGGAGAACCTCTCCCCCCTCCAACCCCCTCTAGTCTCTTTTCATTGCCTGCTTCACTGCAGCCCTGCCTAACAAACGCTTTACCAGACCTCTCTCTCTCTCTCTCAGCTATATGACCCTAGGGCAAGAGGGAGGGAGGGAGGGAGGGAGGGAGCGAGGGAGCGAGGTAGGGAGGGACAGCCAACCATCCACTCACCCACCTCCTTTGTTTGGGGGTTAGAGGCACAGCAAGGTCGCAACCTTTTAAGATGAGGGCCTGGGGCTCGGGTTACAGGAACACAGCCTGGGCTAGATGCAGGGAGGGTAGATGTCTGTCTGTCCCTGCTCAGCCACATGTGTTCAGCAATCAACTGAACAATGTCATCAGCATTAACACTGCCATTACCACAACTAACCACATGTGTCATCACCCCCCACAGGGAGGAGACGGGTTTAATGTTTAAACACACACACACACACACACACACACACACACACACACACACACACACACACACACACACACACACACACACACACACACACACACACACACACACACACACACACACACACATACAAAGACACACACACACACAGACACACACACACATACAAAGACACACACACACACAGACACACACACACACACACATACAAAGACACACACACACCCACACACAGACACACACACACACACATACAAAGACACACACACACGTGTGTGTGTGTGTGTGTGTGTGTGTGTGTGTGTGTGTGTGTGTGTGTGTGTGTGTGTGTGTGTGTGTGTGTGTGTGTGTGTGTGTGTGTGTGTGTGTGTGTGTGTGTCTGTGTGTGTGTGTGTGTGTGTCTGTGTGTGTGTGTGTGTGTATGTTGAGTGAGAGCACATCTCAGTCTCTAGCTACATACAGTATGTACTATGTATGCCCTTGGGTGTAGGTGGAAAAGCCCATTTGGCTAGTCTATCACCACTCCCCATAGCACCACTGTACTGAACCTCATTACTGATGATCAGCCTCTCCTCTCCCATGCCTTTACCATGGGACTCAATCAGCCTTCCCATCCCCTACAGTTCTCTTCCATCTCTCTCTCGCTCTCTCTCTCTCTCTCTCTCTCTCTCTCTCTCTCTCTCTCTCTCTCTCTCTCTCTCTCTCTCTCTCTCTCTCTCTCTCTCTCTCTCAATTCAATTCAATTCAAGGGGCTTTATTGGCATGGGAAACATGTGTTAACATTGCCAAAGCAAGTGAGGTAGATAATACACAAAAGTGAAATAAACAATACAAATTAACAGTAAACATTACACATACAGAAGTTTCAAAACAAGAAAGACATTACAAATGTCATATTATATATATACAGTGTTGTAACAATGTACAAATGGTTAAAGCACACAAGTTAAAATAAATAAGCATAAATATGGGTTGTATTTACAATGGTGTTTGTTCTTCACTGGTTGCCCTTTTCTTGTGGCAACAGGTCACAAATCTTGCTGCTGTGATGGCACACTGTGGAATTTCACCCAGTAGATATGGGAGTTTATCAAAATTGGATTTGTTTTCAAATTTTTTGTGGATCTGTGTAATCTGAGGGAAATATGTGTCTCTAATATGGTCATACATTGGGCAGGAGGTTAGGAAGTGCAGCTCAGTTTCCACCTCATTTTGTGGGCAGTGAGCACATAGCCTGTCTTCTCTTGAGAGCCATGTCTGCCTACGGCGGCCTTTCTCAATAGCAAGGCTATGCTCACTGAGTCTGTACATAGTCAAAGCTTTCCTTAAGTTTGGGTCAGTCACAGTGGTCAGGTATTCTGCCACTGTGTACTCTCTGTTTAGGGCCAAATAGCATTCTAGTTTGCTCTGTTTTTTTGTTAATTCTTTCCAATGTGTCAAGTAATTATCTTTTTGTTTTCTCATGATTTGGTTGGGTCTAATTGTGCTGTTGTCCTGGGGCTCTGTGGGGTGTGTTTGTGTTTGTGAACAGAGCCCTAGGACCAGCTTGCTTAGGGGACTCTTCTCCAGGTTCATCTCTCTCTCTCTCTCTCTCTCTCTCTCTCTCTCTCTCTCTCTCTCTCTCTCTCTCTCTCTCTCTCTCTCTCTCTCTCTCTCTCTCTCTCTCTCTCTCTCTCTCTCTCTCTCTCTCTCTCTCTCTCTCTCTCTCTCTCTCTCTCTCTCTCTTTTATTTCTTCTTCTACAGTGCGTCCTTCATGAAGTGATATTCACCTCACTCTCTCTCTCACACACACCGCATGTCCCCACTAAAGGGTAAAGGTAAAGAGTTGTGTTTGTTGACTGTGTAAAGCCTGTAAGGTACAGCTGCTCTGACATTTAGCCTGCTGCTCGTTGTTTGTTTGTTTATCCGTCTCAACACAAAGCAAACCTGTATACTAATCAGCACTCATAGCCACAGATACAGTACACTTATTTGGCAACACATTTCTGTTTTTTTGTTGTTGTTTTTTTAATCTCCATTTCTTGTTCTCTCTCTTCTCTCTGTGTTTTAGTCTCATTCTCGGTATCTCTCTCTCTCTCCTCTCTCTCTCCTCTCTCTCTCTCCTTCTAGCTCTCTCTGTCTCTCACTAGTTATCTACCCTTAAAAACGACAGAGACATTATTATTAAAGAAGTGCTTAAACAAATACAGTGTGAGAAAGCAGGGGTCCCCTCTCTGTTGTGTTTGAAATGCAGACACACGGACCAGTTGTTTCTCCTCACCATTACGCTGTTCTAATTAAAGACAACCTCAGCGTGAACTTCAGGCCCTCCAATTATGCACATATTTAATTTCTGCAATTAATTTACCTGTCTGACAGCTAAGACAAGATATATATGTATATACAGTTGAAGTCTGAAGTTTCCATACACCTTAGCCAAATACATTTAAACTCAGTTTTTCACAATTCCTGACATGTAATCCTAGTAACAATTCGCTGTCATAGGTCAGTTAGGATCACCACTTTATTTTAAGAATGTGAAATGTCAGAATAATAGTAGAGAGAAGGATTTATTTCAGCTTTTATTTCTTTCATCACATTCCCAGTGGGTCAGAAGTTTACATACACTCAATTAGTATTTGGTAGCATTGCCTTTAAATTGTTTAACTTGGGTAAAACGTTTCGGGCAGACTTCCACAATCTTCCCACAATAAGTTGGGTGAATTTTGGCCCATTCCTCCAATACCTTGACTTTGTTGTCCTTAAGCCATTTTGCCACAACTTTGGAAGTATGCTTGGGGTCTTTGTCTATTCACCAGTCCCTCCTGCAGCAAAGCTCCTCCACAACATGATGCTGCCACCCCCGTGCTTCACGGTTGGGATGGTGTTCTTCGACTTGCAATGCTCCCCCTTTTTCCTCCAAACATAACGATGGTCATTATGGCTAAACAGTTCTATTTTTATTTCATCAGACCAGAGGACATTTCTCCAAAAAGTATCTTTGTCCCCATGTGCAGTTGCAAACCGTAGTCTGGCTTTTTTATGGCGGTTTTGGAGCAGTGGCTTCTTCCTTGCTGAGCGGCCTTTCAGGTTATGTCGATATAGGACTCGTTTTACTGTGGATATAGATACTTTTGTACCCGTTTCCTCCAGCATCTTCACAAGGTTGTTTGCGGTTGTTCTGGGATTGATTTGCACTTTTCGCACCAAAGTACGTTCATCTCTAGGAGACAGAACGCGTCTCCTTCCTGAGCGGTATGATGGCTGCGTGGACCCATGGTGTTTATACTTGCGTACTATTGTTTGTACAAATGAACGTGGTACCTTCAGGCATTTGGAAATTGCTCCCAAGGATGAACCAGACTTATGGAGGTCCACACATTTTTTTCTGAGGTCTTGGATGATTTCTTTTGATTTTCCCATGATGTCAAGCAAAGAGGCACTGAGTTTGAAGGTCGGCCTTGATATACATCCACAGGTACACCTCCAATTGACTCAGGCTAATTGTCATCATTTATCAGAAGCTTCTAAAGCCATGACATCATTTTCTGTAATTTTCCAAGCTGTTTAAAGGCACAGTCAACTTAGTGTATGTAAACTTCTGACCCACTGGAATTGTGATACAGTGAATTATAATCTGTCTGTCAACAATTGTTGGAAAAATTACTTGTGTCAAGCACAAAGTAGATGTCCTAACCGGCTTGCCAAAACAATAGTTTGTTAACAAGAAATGTGTGGAGTGGTTGAAAAACGCATTTCAATGAATCCAACCTAAGTGTATGTAAACTTCCAACTTCAACTGTATTTGTTGCTGTAGATATAAACACTTTGTGTGTGTTGTTGGGATGGAGAGGCAGGAAGAAAAAATCTGAGCAATGTGCCCTCCTAGCTATGGTAGAGCTCTATCACACCCCCCAGGCGTGTGCTCTTTAGCAGCTATGATACACACACACACACATACACACACACACACGCATACATGCACACACACACATGCGCTCACACATACAGACGTAGGCACACCCACCCACACTAACACCCCCCACCAAACATACACACACACACACACACATACACACACACACACACACACACACACACACACACACACACACACACACACACACACACACACACACACACACACACACACACACACACACACACACACACATCATTGACATTCCAGTCTCTCCCCACTAGCCCCTCTCCCAACACAGTAGACTCCTTCTCCTCCTCCCCTCCTCCCCTCCTCCCCCTCTCCTATAAAAGCCCAGTCAGACAAACGCCTCTCCAATGCCTTCTCTTTTCTCTCTCTTTTCTTTTCACTCAGCTCCTTAATTACCTTGGGCATAATTAGCCACAAGAATTAGCCACAAGAACATCCAATTATTTGTATTTAAATAGCTGCTAATTCACAACTTTGTTCCTAATTGGTCATTCAAGAGAAGTTAAAGGGAATATACTGTTTAATGTATAATTGCCTCTTTAAGAAGATAAATCATTTTTCTCTAAATTTGATTTCTAAATAAGTATTTATTTGAATTGTACATCCCCAAAAAATGGCTAGATGTGTTTTTATAGAAGTTGATACAATTAATGGTGGCTTCCTTGTGCCATTACATAATTATCCTGTTAATTCTGCATTTAACAGTTCAGGTTTTAATTCCTTCCGTTGATTACGCTTGATAAATCGCCAGGGAACACTTGTGAATTAACCACTCTCAGATGACAAGTAATTAGTGGCTAATCATGCAACTCCCAGTCATCAACTGAAAGAGAAACAACATATTTAATAGCCATTTAATTGACGGTGTTCAGAACGGCTGTAGATGATTCAAGGTTCAAAGAAGTGATCACCAGAAAGTGGACAATAATGTTTCTATTCTAATCTATATTATTCTATTCCATTTTAGTCTATTCTAAAGAAGTAATTTGGGCTTTAATGTGGTTTTGTCTTAATGACAGTCGTAGCCTTATGTAGTGGGTTTGTGTCATCGTAGCCTTATGTAGTGGGTTTGTGTCATCGTAGCCTTATGTAGTGGGTTTGTGTCATCGTAGCCTTATGTAGTGGGTTTGTGTCATCGTAACCTCATGTAGTGGGTTTGTCTCATCGTAGCCTCATGTAGTGGGTTTGTGTCATCGTAGCCTTATGTAGTGGGTTTGTGTCATCGTAGCCTTATGTAGTGGGTTTGTGTCATTGTAGCCTTATGTAGTGGGTTTGTGTCATCGTAGCCTTATGTAGTGGGTTTGTGTCACTGTAGCCTCATGTAGTGGGTTTGTGTCACTGTAGCCTCATGTAGTGGGTTTGTGTCACTGTAGCCTTATGTAGTGGGTTTGTGTCACTGTAGCCTTATGTAGTGGGTTTGTGTCACTGTAGCCTTATGTAGTGGGTTTGTGTCACTGTAACCTCATGTAGTGGGT
Organism: Salvelinus alpinus; assembly: GCF_045679555.1. NCBI lineage: Eukaryota > Metazoa > Chordata > Actinopteri > Salmoniformes > Salmonidae > Salvelinus > Salvelinus alpinus. Next base: position 9,852,772 of record NC_092124.1, on the reverse strand, counting down.
TTGTGTCACTGTAGCCTCATGTAGTGGGTTTGTGTCACTGTAGCCTTATGTAGTGGGTTTGTGTCACTGTATCCTCATGTAGTGGGTTTGTGTCATCGTAACCTTATGTAGTGGGTTTGTGTCACTGTAACCTCATGTAGTGGGTTTGTGTCATCGTAACCTCATGTAGTGGGTTTGTGTCACTGTAACCTCATGTAGTGGGTTTGTGTCACTGTAGCCTTATGTAGTGGGTTTGTGTCACTGTAACCTCATGTAGTGGGTTTGTGTCACTGTAACCTCATGTAGTGGGTTTGTGTCACTGTAACCTCATGTAGTGGGTTTGTGTCACTGTAACCTCATGTAGTGGGTTTGTGTCACTGTAGCCTCATGTAGTGGGTTTGTGTCACTGTAACCTCATGTAGTGGGTTTGTGTCACTGTAGCCTCATGTAGTGGGTTTGTGTCACTGTAACCTTATGTAGTGGGTTTGTGTCACTGTAACCTTATGTAGTGGGTTTGTGTCACTGTAGCCTCATGTAGTGGGTTTGTGTCACTGTAGCCTTATGTAGTGGGTTTGTGTCACTGTAGCCTCATGTAGTGGGTTTGTGTCACTGTAACCTCATGTAGTGGGTTTGTGTCACTGTAACCTCATGTAGTGGGTTTGTGTCACTGTAGCCTCATGTAGTGGGTTTGTGTCACTGTAGCCTTATGTAGTGGGTTTGTGTCACTGTAACCTCATGTAGTGGGTTTGTGTCACCGTAACCTTATGTAGTGGGTTTGTGTCACTGTAACCTCATGTAGTGGGTTTGTGTCACTGTAGCCTCATGTAGTGGGTTTGTGTCACTGTAGCCTTATGTAGTGGGTTTGTGTCACTGTAGCCTCATGTAGTGGGTTTGTGTCACTGTAACCTCATGTAGTGGGTTTGTGTCACTGTAGCCTTATGTAGTGGGTTTGTGTCACTGTAGCCTCATGTAGTGGGTTTGTGTCACTGTAACCTCATGTAGTGGGTTTGTGTCACTGTAACCTCATGTAGTGGGTTTGTGTCACTGTAACCTCATGTAGTGGGTTTGTGTCACTGTAGCCTCATGTAGTGGGTTTGTGTCACTGTAACCTCATGTAGTGGGTTTGTGTCACTGTAACCTCATGTAGTGGGTTTGTGTCACTGTAGCCTCATGTAGTGGGTTTGTGTCACTGTAACCTCATGTAGTGGGTTTGTGTCACTGTAGCCTTATGTAGTGGGTTTGTGTCACTGTAGCCTCATGTAGTGGGTTTGTGTCACTGTAACCTTATGTAGTGGGTTTGTGTCACTGTAACCTCATGTAGTGGGTTTGTGTCACTGTAGCCTCATGTAGTGGGTTTGTGTCACTGTAGCCTTATGTAGTGGGTTTGTGTCACTGTAACCTCATGTAGTGGGTTTGTGTCACTGTAACCTCATGTAGTGGGTTTGTGTCACTGTAACCTCATGTAGTGGGTTTGTGTCACTGTAGCCTCATGTAGTGGGTTTGTGTCACTGTAGCCTTATGTAGTGGGTTTGTGTCACTGTAACCTCATGTAGTGGGTTTGTGTCATCGTAACCTTATGTAGTGGGTTTGTGTCACTGTAACCTCATGTAGTGGGTTTGTGTCACTGTAGCCTCATGTAGTGGGTTTGTGTCACTGTAGCCTTATGTAGTGGGTTTGTGTCACTGTAGCCTCATGTAGTGGGTTTGTGTCACTGTAGCCTCATGTAGTGGGTTTGTGTCACTGTAGCCTCATGTAGTGGGTTTGTGTCACTGTAGCCTCATGTAGTGGGTTTGTGTCACTGTAACCTCATGTAGTGGGTTTGTGTCACTGTAACCTCATGTAGTGGGTTTGTGTCACTGTAGCCTCATGTAGTGGGTTTGTGTCACTGTAGCCTCATGTAGTGGGTTTGTGTCACCGTAGCCTTATGTAGTGGGTTTGTGTCACTGTAGCCTCATGTAGTGGGTTTGTGTCACTGTAGCCTTATGTAGTGGGTTTGTGTCACTGTAGCCTCATGTAGTGGGTTTGTGTCACTGTAGGTTCATGTAGTGCGTTTGTGTCACTGTAGCCCTTATGTAGTGGGTTTGTGTCATCGTAACCTTATGTAGTGGGTTTGTGTCACTGTAACCTCATGTAGTGGGTTTGTGTCACTGTAGCCTCATGTAGTGGGTTTGTGTCACTGTAACCTCATGTAGTGGGTTTGTGTCACTGTAACCTCATGTAGTGGGTTTGTGTCACTGTAACCTCATGTAGTGGGTTTGTGTCACTGTAGCCTTATGTAGTGGGTTTGTGTCACTGTAGCCTCATGTAGTGGGTTTGTGTCACTGTAACCTCATGTAGTGGGTTTGTGTCACTGTAACCTCATGTAGTGGGTTTGTGTCACTGTAACCTTATGTAGTGGGTTTGTGTCACTGTAGCCTCATGTAGTGGGTTTGTGTCACTGTAGCCTTATGTAGTGGGTTTGTGTCACTGTAGCCTCATGTAGTGGGTTTGTGTCACTGTAGCCTCATGTAGTGGGTTTGTGTCACTGTAACCTCATGTAGTGGGTTTGTGTCACTGTAACCTCATGTAGTGGGTTTGTGTCACTGTAGCCTCATGTAGTGGGTTTGTGTCACTGTAGCCTCATGTAGTGGGTTTGTGTCACCGTAGCCTTATGTAGTGGGTTTGTGTCACTGTAGCCTCATGTAGTGGGTTTGTGTCACTGTAGCCTTATGTAGTGGGTTTGTGTCACTGTAGCCTCATGTAGTGGGTTTGTGTCACTGTAGGTTCATGTAGTGCGTTTGTGTCACTGTAGCCCTTATGTAGTGGGTTTGTGTCATCGTAACCTTATGTAGTGGGTTTGTGTCACTGTAACCTCATGTAGTGGGTTTGTGTCACTGTAGCCTTATGTAGTGGGTTTGTGTCACTGTAACCTCCAGGTCACCAGTCAGAACTTGAAGTGTCTTGCTGATTGATGAAGCACTAGTTATGACTGGTTGGTTGTCAGACTGTGTGTCACTTACAGTGTGTGATGAATGAGTGCATGGAGAGTACACACACACACACACACACACACACACACACACACACACACACACACACACACACACACACACACACACACACACACACACACACACACACACACACTGGGTTGGGAGTTGAATTGCACAATGTAGGACAGTAAAGAGCAGAGGCTGGGGGCTAAGACAGCCTATATGTAACTACCACTAGCTAAGGAAGAAACCTGCACTGGCTTTAGCCCAGTACCCATTGTGCTGTGGCTATAGGGTGAAACCAGCTCTACCTATAGCTTATTGTTAAGGCTGATTCCTCTATATAGACTCTACCATGTGGAGCCAGTCCATTCATCCCATTATAATGAATACTACCGTCCAACATGAGATAATACTGACCCCTATAACCTCATAACAACTCACATCTACTCTAGTCACAGCCAAGCTTCTTACAGAGAAGTAACACAGTGATTCAAGGTGTTCCTTGAGGTGGAAATGACAGACTGTGTCTTCTTACTGCTTTATACGAGTGGATCATTCAATGTCCTTGCAGCGTAGACAAAGACAACAGATGTGTGGATACGCTGAGCTTCCTCATCTGGTCTCAGAATAGCGTAAACGATACAAACACACGCAATCAAATTCCCATCAAAAAATACTTGTTCGGATGAATCAGTCTTTTCAGCTTCTCAGCTTGCCAGGCTTACAGCATGGCTGAACGCTCGTTGGGCAGAATTGTCTTTATCCTTTGCCGTCTGTGTTGGCTGGGAATTGGCTCTGGGATGTGTCCCAAATCGCACCCTATTCCCTATGTAGAGCTCTAGATCCCCAGGGCTGTGGTCAACAATAGTGCACTATATAGGCAATACCTCTTATTTGATATAGTCTGTCTTTTACTCCCACCATCATACACTATATGACTTTAACTGCTGCTATGTTAAAAAGGGGCAAAAATAACTGGGGCCTTGTTAAGCTCTGTGTTTGATGGTCCCCGAGTGGAGATGGGTGAGTGGAGTGGTAGAGAACCAGTGGAAAATTCATTAGTAGCGGATATAAGATGAATGAAGAGAGTGTGTGTGTGTGTGCGTGCGTGTGTGCGTGCGTGCGTGCGTGCGTGCGTGCGTGCGTGCGTGCGTCATCTCCACATGAACGCTTACACCACTAATGGCAGCAACATAAGCGTGCCATAAACGTATAGAGTTTGAAATGAATTCCGGTGCCAGCTAGCGTGTCTGTTTTAATGTGCTTCTATGGATAAGACAGAGCTAGAGGTTGTTTTCTATCCTCCTCTGGGGATTTGGACTGGCGCATGTCCTACAGACTGGATGTCACAGCATCCCATGCTGACATGTCAAAAAGGAGCAAATATGACGCATATATGAGGTGAAGCGTATATGAGGCGGCGTATATGAGGTGAAGCGTATATGAGGTGAAGCGTATATGAGGTGAAGCGTATATGAGGTGAAGCCTATATGAGGTGAAGCGTATATGAGGTGAAGCGTATATGAGGTGAAGCGTATATGAGGTGAGGCGTATATGAGGTGAGGCGTATATGAGGTGAAGCGTATATGAGGTGAAGCGTATATGAGGTGAAGCGTATATGAGGTGAGGCGTATATGAGGTGAAGCGTATATGAGGTGAAGCGTATATGAGGTGAAGCATATATGAGGTGAAGCCTATATGAGGTGAAGCGTATATGAGGTGAAGCGTATATGAGGTGAGGCGTATATGAGGTGAGGCGTATATGAGGTGAGGCGTATATGAGGTGAGGCGTATATGAGGTGAGGCGTATATGAGGGGAAGCGTATATGAGGTGAAGCGTATATGAGGTGAAACGTATATGAGGTGAAGCGTATATGAGGTGAAGCGTATATGAGGTGAGGCGTATATGAGGTGAGGCGTATATGAGGTGAAGCGTATATGAGGTGAAGCGTATATGAGGTGAAGCCTATATGAGGTGAAGCCTATATGAGGTGAAGCGTATATGAGGTGAAGCGTATATGAGGTGAGGCGTATATGAGGTGAGGCGTATATGAGGTGAGGCGTATATGAGGTGAGGCGTATATGAGGTGAGGCGTATATGAGGGGAAGCGTATATGAGGTGAAGCGTATATGAGGTGAAACGTATATGAGGTGAAGCGTATATGAGGTGAGGCGTATATGAGGTGAGGCGTATATGAGGTGAGGCGTATATGAGGTGAAGCGTATATGAGGTGAAGCGTATATGAGGTGAAGCGTATATGAGGTGAAGCGTATATGCGGTGAAGCATAGCGCTAGGCTGTCCCCGGTCGACTAAGAGTCATCTGTTCTTTCAACCAATCGATTGGTCGGAATGTTAAAACGTGTATTTTTCCATATAGACACATCCTATGTGTTTTAATCAAATCAACGATATGCACTGAGCTTGTCTGATGCTTCAAGCACACTGTTTGATGAAATAATTAAGACAAACAAATGACTAGAGGGAGTCCGACTGCAATTGATTTGATTGTGGGCTCAGACATACTGCACTGTGTTAAAAAAAACTACCACAAGTGACTGTGTGACTAGCACCCGTTGTCTCTCTCTCCTCCCTGCTGCAGCGGCCACCACAGAACATCAACAGGGTTTATCGAGCTGTCCGTGTTGCTGAAGCTTCAACATAATTACAGCCATTTCTGACTGAAAAGCTCTGTTAACGAAATCCCTCATTTGTTTAAACATTCCCATATCCCTCAACCCTTGCTCTCTTTACGTGACACATGTATGCATCGCATGCGCGTGATCAACAGGGGCTGACCTGTGGCATATGATAATCACATCAATACATTGGTTACAACAAACTCAGAACACTGTGACAGCAAAATGGATGCGGAGGACGTGACAAATAAACTGGAAACGGGGGAATGTTTACTGGTTGCTCAGGAGGTAAAGGGGAATGTTTACTGGTTGCTCAGGAGGTAAAGGGGAATGTTTACTGGTTGCTCAGGAGGTAAAGGGGAATGTTTACTGGTTGCTCAGGAGGTAAAGGGGAATGTTTACTGCTCAGGAGGTAAAGGGGGATGTTTACTGGTTGGTCAGGAGGTAAAGGGGAATGTTTACTGGTTGGTCAGGAGGTAAAGGGGAATGTTTACTGGTCAGGAGGTAAAGGGGAATGTTTACTGGTCAGGAGGTAAAGGGGAATGTGTACTGGTTGCTCAGGAGGTAAAGGGGAATATTTACTGGTTGCTCAGGAGGTAAAGGGGAATGTTTACTGGTTGCTCAGGAGGTAAAGGGGAATGTTTACTGGTCAGGAGGTAAAGGGGAATGTTTACTGGTTGCTCAGGAGGTAAAGGGGAATATTTACTGGTTGCTCAGGAGGTAAAGGGGAATGTTTACTGGTCAGGAGGTAAAGGGGAGGTCAGATGTGTGGAGTAAATGTGGCTTTTTGTGTAAAATACTGGAGATCAAGACAAATAAGGTAAGGAGCAAGCGCTGCATGCAAATTGTGTGTCAAACAGGTGCTGTTAGATTACAAAATAATTTCAAATTATCTTTATGTTATTTTTATATTTTTCTCTCTGCATTGTTGTAAAGCATATCACTGTTAGTCTTTATTTGATTTGATATGAACGTACATATGCGCATGTTGAATAAGAGCCTGATCCATATGACCCTAAGGGAATGTATAGGAGGTGACATGTTGAATAAGAGTGTAATGAAGCGTGCCACTTCACAGCAAACAGCCTGAGAGACACACATTCAAACACATGGCCCTCTCAACATCCACGCCACCGCACACCGCTGCCAATGCCCAGCCACTGTCCATCACCTCAGATAAACCAGACACACACACACACACACACACACATTCAAATCACATTAGACCAGATAAGCAGAGGGAGAGAGGATTTTCTGTGTGAACGTGAATGAATGGCCGTGCAGCGCTCCCCACCCTGCAGTTTGACTGGACATTGTGGAGGGAAATGGATTGATGACCTAAATAGTAGTCAGGTCATCGTTCAGGTGTCTAGACTAGACAAAACATCCTATTGTGCTAAACAAATGTAGAGGTAGAGGGTAAAATAGAGGCTGTTATCCTCTTTATCTGTTCGTCTCTCCCTCTCTCATTCTCTCTCTCTCTCCCTCTCTCATTCTCTCTCTCTCATATCTCTCTCCCTCTCTCATATCTCTCTCCCCCTCTCTCTCATTCTCTCTCTCTCATATCTCTCTCCCTCTCTCATTCTCTCTCCCTCTCTCTCATTCTCTCTCTCTCTCATATCTCTCTCCCTCTCTCATTCTCTCTCCCTCTCTCATTCTCTCTCCCTCTCTCTCATTCTCTCTCTCATATCTCTCTCCCTCTCTCATATCTCTCTCCCTCTCTCATATCTCTCTCCCTTGCTCTCTCATTCTCTCTCTCATATTTCTCTCCCTCTCTCATTCTCTCTCATTCTCTCTCTCATTCTCTCTCTCTCATATCTCTCTCCCTCTCTCATTCTCTCTCCCTCTCTCAACTACATTACAATGCTTTCCCTCTCTCTGGCTTAATCAACCTTTCAAGGTTGTTTAGTTAACACGTTGGGTTTACCTGCAGTCAGCAAATTAGCAGCTAACAACAAGGCTACAGCATGATAAGTCACCATGCCAATGTGTTCTGCATGGCCATCAGTAAACGCATATGTTCCCCAAGCCGAGCACACCTATTAATTACCATAGGTAGCAGTGTGTGTGTGTGTGTGTGTGTGTGTGTGTGTGTGTGTGTGTGTGTGTGTGTGTGTGTGTGTGTGTGTGTGTGTGTGTGTGTGTGTGTGTGTGTGTGTGTGTGTGTGTGTGTGTGTGTGTGTGTGTGTGTTGAGAATCCAGGCAATGCATTGTTATGCGAAGAATAATGAGGACAGAAGGCCTAGTATAACAGCAGGTTAGCGTTCACTGCTAATTTACAACTGGATGCTAAGGCACGCGCTACAGGGTTTACAATGCAAACTGTCAATGTGGCGTAGCCTAGCATAGAGCGCCAAGTGGGCCAATTTCTCATTGTTAGCGGTAGCGGCTAATTAATTCATGCAAAATGGATGGGCCTCATTGTGAGTTTATTATTATCCTAGCGTATCTTAGCGTAACTTAGCGTTAACTGTCCTGTTTTATTGTCCTGCTACTTTGTCGGAAGAGTGAGTTTGGGCTTGCCATATGTTAGCTGTGTGAAGCAGAGGAAAAGGTACAGACAGTCACCAATTCATTCATCCATTGGCTCTTCACTCCCAGACACCCCTTGTTCAGTCAATCTTGGCTTTTGTTCACTAAGACGGGGGGACAGGGGGTGTGTGATGAAATACATTGCATGTGTGTTGACAGCACAGCGAGCCGGTCTCCAACGGTGTCCTTGGCAACGGGACCACAAGATGTCAAGTCGCAGGGCCCCGCCCTGACAGGTAACGACAGAGCAGGAACAGAGAGGAATGGCTCCTTTGAGCTCAGAACAGAGAGATGGTGGGGGGGGGAGGGGTGATGATAGCAGGGAGAGGGAGGGATAGAGAGAGATGATAGCAGGGAGAGAGCGAGAGAAATTAGGTGGGAAGAGATGTCTCCTATAGGTGCTGTCTGATGTCCTGCCGACGTGCTGTTCCTCCTATAGAGTACAGAAGAATCCCACATGCCTCTCTGCGGCTTATACTCCATCCCCAGGCGTGGAAATGTCTGGGGAGCACACACACACACACACACACACACACGTTCTAACACACTCCAGCCTCAGAGTTTGCTTAGGGAAGCACTCTTACGAAGAATAGTCGCCATTTTGTTCAGAAAAGAGAGTGTGCTGTGTGTGAATATATGGGTCTGTCACAAAAAATAGTGCAAGAGGGATGGAGCGAGAAAGAGGAGCGAGAAAGAGGAGCGAGAAAGAGGAGAGAGAGAGAGAGAGAGAGAGAGAGAGAGAGAGAGAGAGAGAGAGAGAGAGTGTAAACTGTGGATCAGGTTATTTTTAATCCTGCAATTAGTGTAACAGAGAAGTGGACCATGAATGCCTGGCCAGATTAGGCTAATAGAGACCTGATACCATTTGACTGTACTCTCTCTCTCTTTCTCTCTCTTCTCTTTCTCTCTTCTCTTTCTCTCTAGTTTCAGGTCAGGCTTTGCCCACTTTTGCTGTTCGCTCTTCACCCCCCTCACTCTCTCTTTCAATCTCTCTCTTCCTCTCTCACACATTCTCTCTCGCTCATTAAATCAAATTGTATTTGTCACATGCGCCGAATACAACAGGTGTAGACCTTACAGTGAAATGCTTACTTACAAGCCCTTAACCAACAATGCAGTTTTAAGAAACATACCTAAGTACCTAAATCCCCAGTCTCTTCACTCCATCCATCTCATGCTTCCCCCTGCAGTTTAGCCACAGGCTCCTCTCTCACTCCCATGCAGACCTTCGCACACAGCCATACAGCATCTCTGTAACTCCCCTTTGATCCCTTATTCAACTACAGATGAGCAGGAGGGTGAGTCCAGAGAAACTCTCTCCTCTGTGTATTCTGTAGGGAGAACTCTGATGAGACCTCTCTCCGCTGTGTATTCTGTAGGGAGAACTCTGATGAGACCTCTCTCCTCTGTGTATTCTGTAGGGAGAACTCTGATGAGACCTCTCTCCTCTGTGTATTCTGTAGGGAGAACTCTGATGAGACCTCTCTCCTCTGTGTATTATGTAGGGAGAACTCCGATGAGACCTCTCTCCTCTGTGTATTATGTAGGGAGAACTCTGATGAGACCTCTCTCCTCTGTGTATTCTGTAGGGAGAACTCCGATGAGACCTCTCTCCTCTGTGTATTCTGTAGGGAGAACTCCGATGAGACCTCTCTCCTCTGTGTACTCTGTAGGGAGAACTCTGATGAGACCTCTCTCCTCTGTGTATTCTGTAGGGAGAACTCCGATGAGACCTCTCTCCTCTGTGTATTCTGTAGGGAGAACTCCGATGAGACCTCTCTCCTCTGTGTACTCTGTAGGGAGAACTCTGATGAGACCTCTCTCCTCTGTGTATTCTGTAGGGAGAACTCTGATGAGACCTCTCTCCTCTGTGTATTCTGTAGGGAGAACTCTGATGAGACCTCTCTCCTCTGTGTATTCTGTAGGGAGAACTCTGATGAGACCTCAGTGAATAAAACAGAGAGAGACAGGAGAATCGCTCCTACGCACTGAAAGGGATACTCATCTAATATGTGGATTTAGCTGTACATACTGCTCTCTGATCCCCTCTGGTGATAAAACAACAACACACACACACACACACACACACACTCTCTCTCTCTCACAGCATCTCCTTGTGTCTCTAGCTCATAGGACACAGAAATGCCTGGACTAACCCTCCACACAAACCCCCTCTGTACACCAGGCATTCCTGCCCTAGTCTCTTTTTAATTGGCTACATTTTTGAAGGGCGTCACTTTGGAAGTAAGACACACGCGCGCACACACACACACACTCCTCATCAATCATTGGCTGGCTCGGAGTGGTGGGGGGTGGTGTGACATGCCGGTGACCCCGCTGAAAGTTGACCTCTGACCTATCATGGTGTGATTAGCTTCTGCAGTGGGCGGGACTAAGGGTTTAGAGGTAAATACCATTCATCTCTTTCTCCCTCTCTCTCTTTGTCCGTTTCTCCCTCCACCACATCATTTCAGTCCTTTTCTCCTTTCATTCCTATCAACTCCATTAGGAGAGAGAGAGAGAGAGAGAGAGAGAGAGAGAGAGAGAGAGAGAGAGAGAGAGAGAGAGAGAGAGAGAGAGAGAGAGAGAGAGAGAGAGAGAGAGAGAGAGAGAGAGAGAGAGAGAGAGAGAGAGAGAGAGAGAGAGAGAGAGAGAGAGAGAGAGAGAGAGAGAGAGAGAGCAGTCTGCGTGCAGTCTGCAGCACCCTAATCATGAGAAAACAAAAAGATCATTACAAAATGAGGTGGAAACTGAGCTGCACTTCCTAACCTCCTGCCCAATGTATGACCATATTAGAGACACATATTTCCTTCAGATTACACAGACACGCAAATCCAATGTTGATAAACTCCCATATCTATTGGGTGAAATACCAGTGTGCCATCACAGAAGCAAGATTTGTGACCTGCCACAAGAAAAGGCCAACCAGTGAAGAACAAACACCATTGAAAATACAACCTGTTTATTTATTTTCCCTTTCGTACTTTAACTATTTGCACATCATTACAACACTGTATATATACATCATATGACATTTGAAATGTCTTTATTCTTTTGGAACTTTTGTAAGTGTCTAGTTTACTGGACATGTTTTATTGTTTATTTAACTTTTGTTTATTATCTATTTCTTTTGCTTTGGCAATGTAAACATATGTTTCCCATGCCAATAAAGCCAATAAAGCCCTTAAAAGCCCTTCGTTTTGTGGTAACATCTATCTGAGTTTGCGTCCCAAATGGCACCCTATTCCCTATGCAGCGCACTACTTTTGACCAGGGTCCATAGAGCTCTGGTCTAAAGCAGTGCACTACATAGGGAATAGGACACAGCCGGAGTCTCTGAGTGCTTACACAAACAGCAGCGGAGGGAGGGAGGGAGAGCGAGAGAGGTACGGAGAGAGGGAGGGAGGGAGAGCGAGAGAGGGAGGGAGGGAGAGCGAGAGAGGGACGGAGAGAGGGAGGGAGAGAGGGACAGAGAGAGGTAGAGAGAGAGAGCAACGCCTTATCTCTCCATTAAAATGCTAATACATTTAAATGATCAGCCTGTTCAAGCTGTAGTTGTTTTTAATTTGCTTTTTGTTTTGTTTTAATCCCTTTTAAAGCACTTCACAGACCAACGCCAAAAGATGAGTGGAGAGGACACACACACACACACACACACACTAATACATACTGGTACATGTGTAAAATAAGACAAATATAAGCACCCACCAAATGGTTGTTATTAGACACACACACACACATTTATAGAGTAATTCTAGCAAGCGTACACATTTGCATATACAAACAAACCTGATTCTTACCCAGTACATACATGCAACAAGCATACATCAGACAAACAAACCTGATTCTTACCCAGTACATACATGCAACAAGCATACATCAGACAAACAAACCTGATTCTTACCCAGTACATACATGCAACAAGCATACATCAGACAAACAAACCTGATTCTTACCCAGTACATACATGCAACAAGCATACATCAGACAAACAAACCTGATTCTTACCCAGTACATACATGCAACAAGCATACATCAGACAAACAAACTTGATTCTTACCCAGTACATACATGCAACAAGCATACATCAGACAAACAAACCTGATTCTTACCCAGTACATACATGCAACAAGCATACATCAGACAAACAAACTTGATTCTTACCCAGTACATACATGCACCAAGCATACATCAGACAAACAAACCTGATTCTTACCCAGTACATACATGCAACAAGCATACATCAGACAAACAAACCTGATTCTTACCCAGTACATACATGCACCAAGCATACATCAGACAAACAAACCTGATTCTTACCCAGTACATACATGCACCAAGCATACATCAGACAAACAAAATGCACAGGGATGCTCTCATTCTCAGCTATCACACACAAGGAAGGACGGGTCCTCTGATTCCCAGGGGGCGCCATGCGATGCAACAGGAGTGCCGGTGCTGCCATTTTAGCTGGCGACCCAGTTGGTCGATGGTTAACTGGAGCAGTCTGTGGCACCTGTCAAATGGACAACATGCATTCAGACACACACACACACAGATAAATCGATAGGAGCGTTACGCACACACACACTGACTGGTGGGCTGTCAGTCGACCAATCACAAGGCAGGTTGTTAGTGTGATTGCGCTTGTGCATTTCTGCCTGACGGCCCACTCCAGCTGCACGGGGCCATGTTAAATCAACTGGGAAGTGTGCTTGTGTCTGTGTGTTTTGGCCCATAAGCATTAACCCTGTCTAGGTCTAGATTAGAATTGGCTATTGGTATCTTTTGGAGGGGTGGTGTGGATAAAGGAGTCCGTTACACTGTGTTGTAGACTGGCGTGCCTACAGCCTACTGAAACCAGGCACAGACAGGTATATCCTCAATACACAATGAGGGGAAGTAGTGTATGTGTGTTTTATTTGTGTTAGTCTCTTATTCAGTCTGTCTGTCAGTCAGTTCAGTCAGGCAGTCAGTCAGTTAGCTCAGTCTCTTATTCAGTCTGTCTGTCAGTCAGTCAACTCAGTCTCCCAGTCAGTCAGTCAACTCAGTCTCCCAGTCAGTCAGTCTGTCAGTCAGTCAGCTCAGTCTCCCAGTCAGTCAGTCAGTCCCAGTGCTGACTTAGTCTCTTATTCAGTCAGTCAGCTCAGTCTCGTATTCAGTCTGTCTGTCAGTCAGTCAGCTCAGTCTCTCAGTCAGTCAGTCAGCTCAGTCTCTCAGTCAGTCAGTCAGCTCAGTCTCCCAGTCAGTCAGTCAGCTCAGTCTCCCAGTCAGTCAGTCAGCTCAGTCTCGTATTCAGTATGTCTGTCAGTCAGTCAACTCAGTCTCCCAGTCAGTCAGTCAGCTCAGTCTCCCAGTCAGTCAGTCAGCTCAGTCTCTCAGTCAGTCAGTCAGCTCAGTCTCTCAGTCAGTCAGTCAGCTCAGTCTCTTATTCAGTCTCCCAGTCAGTCAGTCAGCTCAGTCTCTTATTCAGTCTCCCAGTCAGTCAGCTCAGTCTCCCAGTCAGTCAGTCAGCTCAGTCTCTCAGTCAGTCAGTCAGCTCAGTCTCCCAGTCAGTCAGCCAGCTCAGTCAGTCAGCTCAGTCTGTCAGTCAGTCAGTCAGCTCAGTCTCTCAGTCAGTCAGTCAGCTCAGTCTCTCAGTCAGTCAGTCAGCGCAGTCTCCCAGTCAGTCAGTCAGTCAGTCTCTCAGTCTCCCAGTCAGTCAGTCACCTCAGTCTCCCAGTCAGTCAGTCAGCTCAGTCTCCCAGTCAGTCAGTCAGCTCAGTCTCCCAGTCAGTCAGTCAGCTCAGTCTCCCAGTCAGTCAGTCAGCTCAGTCTCTCTCTCTGTCAGTCAGTCAGCTCAGTCTCCCAGTCAGTCAGTCAACTCAGTCTCTCTGTCAGTCAGTCAGCTCAGTCTCCCAGTCAGTCAGTCAGCTCAGTCTCTCAGTCAGTCAGTCAGCTCAGTCTCCCAGTCAGTCAGTCAGCTCAGTCTCCCAGTCAGTCAGTCAGCTCAGTCTCTCAGTCAGTCAGTCAGCTCAGTCTCTCTCTCTGTCAGTCAGTCAGCTCAGTCTCCCAGTCAGTCAGTCACCTCAGTCAGCCCAGTCAGTCAGCTCAGTCTCCCAGTCAGTCAGTCCCAGTGCTGACTCAGTCTCTCATTGTTTGCTGTGCTTTACTTTCTCTCTCCTAATTGCCATCTGTTTCTATAGCTCAGTTACCACACAGTGCTGCAGCCCAGTAAAACGACAAGGATCTCTTACTCACTATGCTAGGTATGTTTTAGTTATCTTCTCTCTCTCTCTCTCTCTCTCTCTCTCTCTCTCTCTCTCTCTCTCTCTCTCTCTCTCTCACTCTTTCTCACTCTTTCTCACTCTTTCTCACTCTTTCTCACTCTCACTCTCACTCAATTCAATTTCAATTGAAGGGCTTTCTCGCTCGCTCTCTCTCGCTCTCTGTCTCTCACTTACTCTATCTCTTTCACTCTCTCTCTATATATTTTGTCCCACACACGTGTGCACATACAGACACACACACTGTGGGAATATCCTTCTGACAGTGATGTCTAATTAACATTTGTTTTAGCTTACAGAGCACTCTACTGGCACTGTTTAATTAAAGAGTCACCTTTTAGAGTGTTTGTGTGCTTGTGTTTTGGTGTGTGTGTGTGTTTATTTATAGTATGGTGCTGTGTATATTTGAATATGTGTAGGTGAGGCTATTCCCCTAACTTTAATGTGTAATAAAGCAGTGTTGGGCTGGGCTCTTGACTTCTCTCTCTCTCTCTCTCTCTCTCTCTCTCTCTCTCTCTCTCTCTCTCTCTCTCTCTCTCTCTCTCTTTCTCACTCTTTCTCACTCTTTCTCACTCTCACTCAATTCAATTTCAATTGAAGGGCTTTCTCGCTCGCTCTCTCTCGCTCTCTGTCTCTCACTTACTCTATCTCTTTCACTCTCTCTCTATATATTTTGTCCCACACACGTGTGCACATACAGACACACACACTGTGGGAATATCCTTCTGACAGTGATGTCTAATTAACATTTGTTTTAGCTTACAGAGCACTCTACTGGCACTGTTTAATTAAAGAGTCACCTTTTAGAGTGTTTGTGTGCTTGTGTTTTGGTGTGTGTGTGTGTTTATTTATAGTATGGTGCTGTGTATATTTGAATATGTGTAGGTGAGGCTATTCCCCTAACTTTAATGTGTAATAAAGCAGTGTTGGGCTGGGCTCTTGACATCTCTCTCTCTCTCTCTCTCTCTCTCTCTCTCTCTCTCTCTCTCTCTCTCTCTCTTGCTGCCTTTCTCTCTCTCTCTCTCTCTCTCTCTCTCTCTCTCTCTCTCTCTCTCTCTCTCTCTCTCTCTCCCTCTCTCTCTCTCTCTCTCTCTCTCTCTCTCTCTCTCTCTCTCTCTCTCTCTCTCGCTGCCCCTCTCTCTCTCTCTCTCTCTCTCTCTCGCTGCCCCTCTCTCTCTCTCTCTCTCCTCTCTCTCGCTGCCTCTCTCTCTCACTCTCTCTCTCTCTCTCTCCTCTCTCTCGCTGCCCCTCTCTCTCTCTCTCTCTCTCTCTCTCTCTCTCTCTCTCTCTCGCTGCCCCTCTCTCTCTCTCTGTCTCTCTCTCTCGCTGCCTCTCTCTCTCTCTCTGTCTCTCTCTCTCTGTCTCTCTTTCTCGCTGCCTCTCTCTCTCTCTCTCTCTCTCGCTCTCTCTCTCCAGTCTGCTGGGTAATAAATCACTGGATCTACCGCTGCACTGGTCTGTGGATGACTCTCTCTCTCCTCTACAGACGAAACTGTCGCCTCCCTCTCAGTGCTCAGGTGCACTTACTGGCGACTGACCCATTTACTTGTTGCTTTAGCACCAGCCTAGGTCTGCGCACGTGTGTGTGTCCAGTCACTGGAGAGCTGTGTTTGACCATAAGGTCCAACCGGCTCACTCTCTTCCTTTGACCCCTCTGCTTTAAACACCCACATGACACACACACTTACAGTTGGAGTGGGAGGTTTACATACACTTAGGTTGGAGTCATTAAAACTCGTTTTTCAACCACTCCACACATTTCTTGTTAACAAGCTATAGTTTTGGCAAGTCGGTTAGGACATCTACTTTGTGCATGACACAAGTCATTTTTCCAACATTTGTTTACAGACAGATTATTTCACTTATAATTTAATTCACTGTTCCAATTCCAGTGGGTCAGAAGTTTACATACACTAAGTTGACTGTGCCTTTAAACAGCTTGGAAAATTCCAGAAAATGATGGCATGGCTTTAGAAGCTTCTGATAGGCTAATTGACATAATTTGAGTCAATTGGAGGTGTACCTGTGGATGTATTTCAAGGCCTACCTTCAAACTCAGTGCCTCTTGGCTTGACATCATGGGAAATCAAAGGAAATCAGCCAAGTCTGGTTCATCCTTGGGAGCAATTTCCAAACGCCTGAAGGTACCACGTTCATCTGTACAAACAATAGTACGCAAGTATAAACACCATGGGACCACTCAGCAGTCATACCGCTCAGGAAGGAGACGCGTTCTGTCTTCTAGAGATGAACTTACTTTGGTGCGAAAAGTGCAAATCAATCCCAGAACAACAGCAAATGACCTTGTGAAGATGCTGGAGGAAACAGGTACAAAAGTATCTATATCCACAGTAAAACGAGTCCTATATCGACATAACCTGAAAGGCCGCTCAGCAAGGAAGAAGCCACTGCTCCAAAACCACCATAAAAAAGCCAGGCTACGGTTTGCAACTGCACATGGGGACAAAGATCATACTTTTTGGAGAAATGTCCTCTGGTCTAATGAAACAAAAATAGAACTGTTTAGCCATAATGACCATCGTTATGTTTGGAGGAAAAAGGGGGAGCATTGCAAGCCGAAGAACACCATCCCAACCGTGAAGCACGGGGGTGGCAGCATCATGTTGTGGGGGTGCTTTGCTGCAGGAGGGACTGGTGCACTTCACAAAATAGATGGCATCATGAGGTAGGAAAATTATGTGGATATATTGAAACAACATCTCAAGACATCAGTCAGGAAGTTAAAGCTTGGTTGCAAATGGGTCTTCCAAATAGACAATGACCCCAAGCATACTTCCAAAGTTGTGGCAAAATGGCTTAAGGACAACAAAGTCAAGGTATTGGAGTGGCCATCACAAAGCCCTGACCTCAATCCCATAGAACATTTGTGGGCAGAATTGAAAAAGTGTGTGCGTGCAAGGAGGCCTACAAACCTGACTCAGTTACACCAGCTCTGTCAGGAGGAATGGGCCAAAATTCACTCAACTTATTGAGGGAAGCTTGTGGAAGGCTACCCAAAACGTTTGACCCAAGTAAAAAAAAAAATCAAGGCAATGCTACCAAATACTAATTGGAGTGTATGTAAACTTCTAACCCACTGGGAATGTGGTGAAAGAAATTAAAGCTGAAATAAATCATTCTCTCTACTATTATTCTGACATTTCACATTCTTAAAATAAAGTGGTGATCCTAACTGACCTAAGACAGGGACTTTTTACTAGGATTAAATGTCAGGAATTGTGAAAAACTGAGTTTATATGTATTTGGCTCAGGTGTATGTAAACTTCCGACTTCAACTGTACGTGCCAGTTTAGGCCACGCAGGCAGGTAGCCTAGTGGTTAAGAGTGTTGGGCCAGTAACCGAATGGTCGCTGTTTCGAATCCCCAAGCCGGCAAGGTGGAAAAATCTGATGTTCTGCCCCTGAGAAAAGCAGTTAACCCCCAACAACAACTGATCACCGGGTACCGATGACGTGGACATCGATTAAGGCACCCTCCCCCCCACACCTCTCTGATTCAGAGGGGTTGGGTTAAATGACTAGGTTTCCCTGACTAGGTTTCCCTTTCGCCTCACACACACTGCTCCACACCAGTGGGAAGCTGTGGTGAAAATAGCTTTATAATCCAAGGCTAAAATATGTCTCCATCCCTGTTGATCACTTTCCTCTCTCCCGCTGCCATCTGCTTAACTCAGCACTATAGCAGAGAGAGAGCTGCCCGCTCAGGGATTAATTCTCCAATCAGAGATGGAATTTGTGACATTAATTTACTTAGTGGATGTTGGACGGTCACATTTCCATTTAATTCAGTTGGTAGGTCAGGGGCTATTTATATATTTTCCATTGTTTGGTTCAGAAACCTCTCGTTTAATCATTTACGCTGGCACTTTAAGAACCACTTGCTCCAGCAGTGTTTGACTGAATATAGGGAGTTTTTAATAACACGTTTGATTTATATAACGTCTGCAGGGATCTAATTAGAATACAATGCAAGGGTTGACCCCTATCCATTTTAGTATTAGATCTGTGAAAACATTTCCCCAAAACATGGGGTTAAAAAGCCACTGATGTTCTTTTCATGTTTCTGTAACAAAAAGAGCAATGATTTCCATTGAGTTGTCACTGGTGCTCCTAGACAATAGAATCTCCTTAGAGAATCACAGCCAAATCCAGGTCAACCAGTCAAATAGGCAACCACGGAGACACACACACACCACACGCACCACACACACGGCAATGCGTGGAGGTCAGCCACTGCCTGCAGGTATGAGCAATCACTCAGACATACAATGGACCTGCGTGTGTGTGTGTGTGTGTGTGTGTGTGTGTGTGTGTGTGTGTGTGTGTGTGTGTGTGTGTGTGTGTGTGTGTGTGTGTGTGTGTGTGTGTGTGTGTGTGTGTGTGTGTGTATGTGTGTGTGTGTCAGCGTGCATGTGTATTCATGTTCCTTGTTCTGGCCAGATGTCCTTCATCCATCTTTAGCTCTCTCACTGAGAAGAAGCTATATATTTATTAAGATTCTCATCCTATCTACGTTTCCTTCACGGTGACACGTTAAAGTTAGAGGTGACGCTATGTAAATGTACTGTATACAGTATGTGCTTATTGATTCATGGTTATGGGGATTTGACATTACATTTTCAATATGTACTTACTATCTGACTTCTTCAGTATATACTAACCACTTATTTTTAGTGTCCTGGATACTTTAGCATACTGTAAATACTGTATGTGTGGCTATTACAGTGAGTTATATGGAGAATGCTGTAGTATAGAGTATACCCATTCTCTCTCTCTCTCTCTCTCTCTCTCTCTCTCTCTCTCTCTCTCTCTCTCTCTCTCTCTCTCTCTCTCTCTCTCTCTCTCTCTCTCTCTCTCTCTCTCTCTCTCTCTCTCTCTCTCTCTCTCTCTCTCTCTCTCTCTCTCTCTCTCTCTCTCTCTCCATCTGTCAGGCCAGACGTGTGCAAGAGCTGATTGAAAGCTGTTTAAAAGGTGGAGTGGAATGTGGACCACCCTGTTAACCGTTCAGACACACACACACACACACACTGGCCCGGCACACTCAAACACACACGGACACACACACACCGGCCCGATGTGCACACACACACACACACCGGTCTGACCCTAAGGATAGCAGCTTGCCGTTAGTCTCCCCCTTCCTCCGGGACAGAGTTAAAGGAAAGGGTAACTGAGACAGTCACGTCTGACTCTACCTCCACCCCCTCCTCACTGAGTCCCAGGCACACAGAGGGGCTCTTGTGTCTGCTCGGACCCCCACCTCCCCCCACCTCCACTGGGGCAGCAGACATACACACACCCCAGGTGTGGGTCGCATCTAGGCTAGGACCTGGAGCTATGAAAAGTTATCGGCTACAATGTAGTGTGTAGTACTTCTTGGTCAGCTGGTCTTGGTCAGCTGTGTTCAATATGAAGGATCAACAG
>NC_092124.1:9752938-9825438 GCF_045679555.1 Salvelinus alpinus | reverse complement strand
CCACACATCTCGTCTCTCCTCTCCCCACGGCACTGCAGCCCTCACACACGTACACACACACTTGGACACACAATTGTACAGTCAAACACACACTCACTTGCTGTATACGCACATACAAGAACGTAAACACACACACCTCTACTGCGGGTGCTGTGGAATTTCCTCAAAAGCGCCCGCATGGAACGTATTGTTTTGGTCACACACACACACACACTCTGCGGGCTGCCAAGCATAAATACAGGTGCTAACACGACTGCTACTGTAGGCACATTTGTTCCTGTCATCTTTAGTGTTTCCTGAAATGGACTGATCCCCATTCACTTCACAGGCATGGGCATTTTGGTTATCTTCTTTCTCTCTCTTTCGCTCTTTCTCTCCTTCCTCTCTCTTTCTTGCTCTCGTTGTGATCTTCCTGAGCGGCAGTGGCGGTTCTAGACCATTTCAACTGTGGGGGCCAAGCTGGGGCCAGTTGTACTGTTAGAGGGGCCAGTTACATTAGACGTTATTGTTGTCATATCGTTTTCTTCACTGCATTGCAGGCATTAGCAGGCAAAAGACCATGTTCATAATCATCAGCGTTGCCACTGTCTAATAACGGATGTAAAAAAAAAAACGATAGCAAAAATGTGGTGGGGGGGGGCTCCTCAGTGGTTCTACCACAGCTTAATTTCACCCTGAAGGGAGGAGGGCTGAGGAGAAGGATGGGGTTGAGAAACAGAGAGAGGGAGAGAGAAAAGACAAGTGAGGGAGAGAGAGAGAAAAGACAAGTGAGAGAGCGAGAGAGAGAGAGAGAAAAGACGAGTGAGGGAGAGAGAGAGAAAAGACGAGTGAGAGAACGAGAGAGAGAGAGAGAAAAGACGAGTGAGGGAGAAAAGACGAGGGAGAGAGAGAGAAAAGACGAGTGAGGGAGAGAGAGAAAAGACGAGTGAGGGAGAGAGAGAGAAAAGACGAGTGAGGGAGAGAGAGAGAAAAGACGAGTGAGGGAGAGAGAGAGAAAAGACGAGTGAGAGAGCGAGAGAGAAAAGACGAGTGAGGGAGAGAGAGAGAAAAGACGAGTGAGAGAGCGAGAGAGAGAAAAGACGAGTGAGAGAGAGAAAATACGAGTGAGAGAGCGAGCGAGAGAGAGAGAGAGAAAAGACGAGTGAGGGAGAGAGAGAGAAAAGACGAGTGAGAGAGCGAGAGAGAGAGAAAAGACGAGTGAGGGAGAGAGAGAGAAAAGACGAGTGAGGGAGAGAGAGAGAAAAGACGAGTGAGGGAGAGAGAGAGAAAAGACGAGTGAGAGAGCGAGAGAGAGAAAAGACGAGTGAGAGAGCGAGAGAGAGAAAAGACGAGTGAGAGAGAGAAAATACGAGTGAGAGAGCGAGCGAGAGAGAGAGAAAAGACGAGTGAGGGAGAGAGAGAGAAAAGACGAGTGAGGGAGAGAGAGAGAAAAGACGAGTGAGGGAGAGAGAGAGAAAAGACGAGTGAGAGAGCGAGAGAGAGAAAAGACGAGTGAGAGAGAGAAAATACGAGTGAGAGAGCGAGCGAGAGAGAGAGAGAGAAAAGACGAGTGAGGGAGAGAGAGAGAAAAGACGAGTGAGAGAGCGAGAGAGAGAGAAAAGACGAGTGAGGGAGAGAGAGAGAAAAGACGAGTGAGAGAGCGAGAGAAAGAGAGAGAGAAAAGACGAGTGAGGGAGGGAGAGAGAAAAGACGAGTGAGGGAGAGAGAGAGAAAAGACGAGTGAGAGAGCGAGAGAGAGAGAGAGAAAAGACGAGTGAGGGAGAGAGAGAGAAAAGACAAGTGAGAGAGCGAGGGAGAGAGAGAGAAAAGACGAGTGAGGGAGAGAGAGAGAAAAGACGAGTGAGGGAGAGAGAGAGAAAAGACGAGTGAGAGAGCGAGAGAGAGAAAAGACGAGTGAGAGAGAGAAAAGACGAGTGAGAGAGCGAGCGAGAGAGAGAGAGAGAAAAGACAATTGAGGGAGAGAGAGAGAAAAGACGAGTGAGGGAGAGAGAGAAAAGACGAGTGAGGGAGAGAGAGAAAAGACGAGTGAGGGAGAGAGATAAAAGACGAGTGAGGGAGAGAGAGAAAAGACGAGTGAGGGAGAGAGAGAAAAGACAAGTGAGGGAGAGAGAGAAAAGACGAGTGAGGGAGATGGAAAGACAAGGAGAAAGTGGAAGGGTTAGTGCAGGCGTAGTCCCAACTGTAAAAGATATAAACACACTCGGAGGCTCCACTGTGTGTGTGTGTGTGTGTGTGTGTGTGTGTGTGTGTGTGTGTGTGTGTGTGTGTGTGTGTGTGTGTGTGTGTGTGTGTGTGTGTGTGTGTGCGCGTTTACGTAGTGTACTTTGACACGTGTCATTATCAGTGTGTGCACTTGGACCCTACAAGCAGATTCTGTATGTATAAATGTGTAGGCCCATGTCCAGCGGCAGTACAGGAGAAGACAGCTACAGATGGACAGCTCACCACAAGCACCACAAACTGTTCGCTACAGCTTCCATGTAAGTACAGCGTCCATATAAGTGAGGTCTTCACAGCTATATTTAGTGTAGCTTCACCGCAGTTGTGTACATAGCTCCGTCTTTTGACTGATTGCAGGTTTAGCCAAAACTCTCTTTACAGCTAGCCATAATGCTAACAGACTCATCATAGCCTGCTATCAACTTTAAGTCAAACGAATGGTCTTTCCAATACATTAACATCTGGCTAGCTTACGCGCACACACACACACACAGCACAGAGCCACGGAACACACACTCGGACACGCACGCAACACACACACGTCCAAGCGTTTAGCTACCCCCCCCCCCCCCCAAACTCATATGTCATCCATGCCTGGTTTAGCAGGACGACACACACTTCCTGTTGGTTGATGAGGACACACTGGAGAGACTATAACCCTGAACAGGGTCGGGTCCCAATGTCCTCATATCACCCGTTGAGCCCCACTTTATCATATTGTTTTGTTATAGAGTGACCAGCATGGCCACCGCTGCACTGTCAGTAATGTGGCATCTCCTCTGGTGTGCATGATTACAGTAGAGTCAGACTGTCATATGTTTTTAACCTCTGGGTTTAATAAGCCCTTGCTCCAGAAATGGCCTCGAAATAAATAGCTTATGCCCTGTTGCCCTAATCCTGGTCCACTCTCCTCCCCGTCTCTCTTTTCTCACACTCTCTCCATCTTTCTCTCTCTCTCTCTCTTCACTCCTCTATTCCCTGTCCGTCTGGGTGTGAGTTAGGAGGAGTCTGTGTACAGCTGCTTGTCTTCTCTTTGTCCCATCGGAATGTGTGCGTGCGTGCGTGCCTGCCTGCCTGCGTGCGTACGTGTGTCTTTGTCCCCCTGCTGAATGGGAACGGAGGGACAGTGCTGTGGGTCTAACGAGGCGTGAAGCGGCCCTTTGCTAGCCGGGTCCCATCACACACACATGCTAATTAGGACCACGAGTGAACTCTACAGAACCCCAATAGAAGAAAACACACACACACACACACACACACACACACACACACACACACACACACACACACACACACACACACACACACACACACACACACACACACACACACACACACACACACACACACACACAAACACACACTTCCCTGTCCCTGTTTGCATGGCTCTGGTGTACTGTGGTCACATGACACACACATAATACACACATCCTCATGAGATAACACTCGTTATCTCACTGCCCACTAAATATGAATAAATAACTTTTACTGAAGAGCCTGACCTCTTTCCCCAATCCTTTAGGTCACTGTCTCTCTTCTGTCTTGTTCCCTCTTTCTCTTTCTCTATCTTTTCCTCTCACTCTTTCTGTGTCCTTCTCTGTCGTATGTGAAGGGCAGATAAAGCGGTAAGCAGATTCTCCAAGAGCAAACAGAATCATACTCTTTCATAGTTAGCATTAGAACAAAGATGGCCACCATTTCTCTTTGCCACAACTGCCTCTCCTCCCATCCCCTTTCTTCTTCCTTATCTCCTCTATTGCTTGTTTGTAGAACAAGTGCAGAGTTGGTTTGTCATCCTATCTGCCTTTCCTCTCTCCCCTTCCCTCTCCTCTCTCCTCTCCTCTCTCTTCTCTCCTTCCCTCTCCCATCTCTCCTCTCCGCTCTCCTCTCACTTCTCTCCCATCTCTCCTCTCTCCTCTCTGCTCCCTTCTCCCATCTCTCCCCTCTCCTCTCCTCTCCTATCTCCTCTCCTCTGGTTTTAAAAGGAGGAGGCTGTAGTTGACAGGGTACGGTTGTTTGTGTGTGTGTGTGTGTGTGTGTGTGTGTGTGTGTGTGTGTGTGTGTGTGTGTGTGTGTGTGTGTGTGTGTGTGTGTGTGTGTGTGTGTGTGTGTGTGTGTGTGTGTGTGTGTGTGTGTGTGTGTGTGTGTGTGTGTGTGTGTGTGTGTGTGTGTGTGTGTGTACGTGTGTGTGTGTACGTGTGCGTGTGTGGTGGAGTGAAAGGCGGTAGGTACTGTACTGTGTCCTTCAGGCTAGTTGGTTGTGTGAGAGAGAGATGGAGAGAGAGAGAGAGTGGTCTGAGCAGTGTGAGACAGATGGAGAGAGAGCCCCAGGACAACAGCACAATTAGACCCAACCAAATCATGAGAAAACAAAAAGATAATTACTTGACACATTGGAAAGAATTAACAAAAAAACAGAGCAAACTAGAATGCTATTTGGCCCTAAACAGAGAGTATACAGTGGCAGAATACCTG
This sequence comes from Salvelinus alpinus, assembly GCF_045679555.1. Lineage (NCBI taxonomy): Eukaryota > Metazoa > Chordata > Actinopteri > Salmoniformes > Salmonidae > Salvelinus > Salvelinus alpinus. The sequence continues at coordinate 9,820,743 of NC_092124.1, read as the reverse complement.
ACCACTGTGACTGACCCAAACTTAAGGAAAGCTTTGACTATGTACAGACTCAGTGAGCATAGCCTTGCTATTGAGAAAGGCCGCCGTAGGCAGACATGGCTCTCAAGAGAAGACAGGCTATGTGCTCACTGCCCACAAAATGAGGTGGAAACTGAGCTGCACTTCCTAACCTCCTGCCCAATGTATGACCATATTAGAGAGACATATTTCCCTCAGATTACACAGATCCACAAAGAATTCGAAAACAAATCCAATTTTGATAAACTCCCATATCTACTGGGTGAAATTCCACAGTGTGCCATCACAGCAGCAAGATTTGTGACCTGTTGCCACAAGAAAAGGGCAACCAGTGAAGAACAAACACCATTGTAAATACAACCCATATTTATGTTTATTTATTTTACATTTACATTTACATTTAAGTCATTTAGCAGACGCTCTTATCCAGAGCGACTTACAAATTGGATTCAATTGGATTTTAACTTGTGTGCTTTAACCATTTGTACATTGTTACAACACTGTATATATATAATATGACATTTGTCATGTCTTTATTGTTTTGAAACTTCTGTATGTGTAATGTTTACTGTTCATTTTTATTGTTTATTTCACTTTTGTATATTATCTACCTCACTTGCTTTGGCAATGTTAACACATGTTTCCCATGCCAATAAAGCCCCTTGAATTGAATTGAATTGAATTGAGAGAGATGGAGGTCTGGTGTACAGCACCCCCAGCTTGTAAAGGCTTCTCCTTCTCTCCCACTCCCTCACCATAATATTGATTTGAATATTTAGAACCTCAACACCCTCAACATTCGCAACTTGTTTGGAACAGATTAACAGTGAGTGCACACACTCACACAGACAAAAACCCTCATTCACACACACTCTCACATACAGAGACAAAACCCTCATTCACACATAGACACACACATTTGCACCTTCCTCACACACACACACACACACACACACACACACACACACACACACACACACACACACACACACACACACACACACACACACACACACACACACACACACACACACACACACACACACACACACACACTCCTCTTCTCCCTCTCCTAGCCTGAAGTCAGCAGGAAAAGGGAGATGTTGATTGGTTTTGACCTGGTGTGAGGAGAGACATGCTTCCCTCAGAACCGCGTGAAGAAGCAGACAAAAGCGAAAATCAATGGCTGACAAAGACATGTTGGGCTGATACATGGCTGACTGACTGGCTGGCTGGCTGACTGCCTGATTGGCTGACTGGATGACTGGCTGAATGGCTGACTGGCTGAATGGCTGGCTGACTGACTGACTGGCTGACTGGTGTGGAGAGAAGCCTGTAGGGCTATGACACCTTCTCATAATAACCTCTTACACATACATATTGGGTTAGCCAGTTAAACATTGGACATGCTGATTGGGTTAGCCAGTTAAACGTGAGGCATGCTGATTGGGTTAGCCAGTTAAACGTGAGGCATGCTGATTGGGTTAGCCAGTTAAACGTGAGACATGCTGATTGGGCTAGCCAGTTAAACATTGGACATGCTGATTGGGTTAGCCAGTTAAACGTGAGACATGCTGATTGGGTTAGCCAGTTAAACGTGAGACATGCTGATTGGGCTAGCCAGTTAAACATTGGACATGCTGATTGGGTTAGCCAGTTAAACGTGAGGCATGCTGATTGGGTTTGCCAGTTAAACGTGAGGCATGCTGATTGGGTTAGCCAGTTAAACGTGAGACATGCTGATTGGGTTAGCCAGTTAAACATTGGACATGCTGATTGGGTTAGCCAGTTAAACGTGAGACATGCTGATTGGTTTAGCCAGTTAAACGTGAGACATGCTGATTGGGTTAGCCAGTTAAACGTGAGACATGCTGATTGGTTTAGCCAGTTAAACGTGAGACATGCTGATTGGTTTAGCCAGTTAAACGTGAGACATGCTGATTGGGTTAGCCAGTTAAACGTGAGACATGCTGATTGGTTTAGCCAGTTAAACGTGAGACATGCTGATTGGGCTAGCCAGTTAAACATTGGACATGCTGATTGGGTTAGCCAGTTAAACGTGAGACATGCTGATTGGTTTAGCCAGTTAAACGTGAGACATGCTGATTGGGTTAGCCAGTTAAATGTGAGACATGCTGATTGGGCTAGCCAGTTAAACATTGGACATGCTGATTGGGTTAGCCAGTTAAATGTGAGACATGCTGATTGGGCTAGCCAGTTAAACATTGGACATGCTGATTGGGTTAGCCAGTTAAACGTGAGGCATGCTGATTGGGTTAGCCAGTTAAACGTGAGACATGCTGATTGGGCTAGCCAGTTAAACGTGAGACATGCTGATTGGGTTAGCCAGTTAAAAGTGAGGCATGCTGATTGGGTTAGCCAGTTAAACATTGGACATGCTGATTGGGTTAGCCAGTTAAACGTGAGGCATGCTGATTGGGTTAGCCAGTTAAACGTGAGACATGCTGATTGGGCTAGCCAGTTAAACATTGGACATGCTGATTGGGTTAGCCAGTTAAACGTGAGACATGCTGATTGGTTTAGCCAGTTAAACGTGAGACATGCTGATTGGGTTAGCCAGTTAAATGTGAGACATGCTGATTGGGCTAGCCAGTTAAACATTGGACATGCTGATTGGGTTAGCCAGTTAAATGTGAGACATGCTGATTGGGCTAGCCAGTTAAACATTGGACATGCTGATTGGGTTAGCCAGTTAAACGTGAGGCATGCTGATTGGGTTAGCCAGTTAAACGTGAGACATGCTGATTGGGCTAGCCAGTTAAACGTGAGACATGCTGATTGGGTTAGCCAGTTAAAAGTGAGGCATGCTGATTGGGTTAGCCAGTTAAACATTGGACATGCTGATTGGGTTAGCCAGTTAAACGTGAGACATGCTGATTGGGTTAGCCAGTTAAACGTGAGACATGCTGATTGGGCTAGCCAGTTAAACATTGGACATGCTGATTGGGTTAGCCAGTTAAACGTGAGACATGCTGATTGGGTTAGCCAGTTAAACGTGAGACATGCTGATTGGGTTAGCCAGTTAAACGTAAGGCATGCTGATTGGGTTAGCCAGTTAAACGTGAGACATGCTGATTGGGCTAGCCAGTTAAACGTGAGACATGCTGATTGGGTTAGCCAGTTAAACGTGAGGCATGCTGATTGGGCTAGCCAGTTAAACGTGAGACATGCTGATTGGGTTAGCCAGTTAAACGTGAGACATGCTGATTGGGTTAGCCAGTTAAACGTGAGACATGCTGATTGGGTTAGCCAGTTAAACGTAAGGCATGCTGATTGGGTTAGCCAGTTAAACGTGAGACATGCTGATTGGGCTAGCCAGTTAAACGTGAGACATGCTGATTGGGTTAGCCAGTTAAACGTGAGGCATGCTGATTGGGTTAGCCAGTTAAACGTGAGACATGCTGATTGGGTTAGCCAGTTAAACGTGAGACATGCTGATTGGGTTAGCCAGTTAAACGTGAGGCATGCTGATTGGGTTAGCCAGTTAAACGTGAGACATGCTGATTGGGTTAGCCAGTTAAGCGTGAGACATGCTGATTGGGTTAGCCAGTTAAACGTGAGGCATGCTGATTGGGTTAGCCAGTTAAACGTGAGACATGCTGATTGGGTTAGCCAGTTAAACGTGAGGCATGCTGATTGGGTTAGCCAGTTAAACGTGAGGCATGCTGATTGGGTTAGCCAGTTAAACGTGAGACATGCTGATTGGGTTAGCCAGTTAAACGTGAGACATGCTGATTGGGCTAGCCAGTTAAACGTGAGACATGCTGATTGGGTTAGCCAGTTAAACGTGAGGCATGCTGATTGGGTTATCCAGTTAAACGTGAGACATGCTGATTGGGTTAGCCAGTTAAACGTAAGGCATGCTGATTGGGTTAGCCAGTTAAACGTGAGACATGCTGATTGGGTTAGCCAGTTAAACGTGAGACATGCTGATTGAGTTAGCCAGTTAAACGTGAGACATGCTGATTGGGTTAGCCAGTTAAGCGTGAGACATGCTGATTGGGTTAGCCAGTTAAACGTGAGACATGCTGATTGGGTTAGCCAGTTAAACGTGAGACATGCTGATTGGGTTAGCCAGTTAAACGTGAGGCATGCTGATTGGGTTAGCCAGTTAAACGTGAGGCATGCTGATTGGGTTAGCCAGTTAAACGTGAGACATGCTGATTGGGTTAGCCAGTTAAACGTGAGACATGCTGATTGGGCTAGCCAGTTAAACGTGAGACATGCTGATTGGGTTAGCCAGTTAAACGTGAGGCATGCTGATTGGGTTATCCAGTTAAACGTGAGACATGCTGATTGGGTTAGCCAGTTAAACGTGAGACATGCTGATTGGGTTAGCCAGTTAAACGTGAGACATGCTGATTGGGTTAGCCAGTTAAACGTGAGACATGCTGATTGGATTAGCCAGTTAAACGTGAGACATGCTGATTGGGCTAGCCAGTTAAACGTGAGACATGCTGATTGGGTTAGCCAGTTAAACGTGAGACATGCTGATTGGGTTAGCCAGTTAAACGTGAGACATGATGATTGGGCTAGCCAGTTAAACATTGGACATGCTGATTGGGCTAGCCAGTTAAACGTGAGACATGCTGATTGGGTTAGCCAGTTAAACGTGAGACATGCTGATTGGGTTAGCCAGTTAAACGTGAGACATGCTGATTGGGCTAGCCAGTTAAACATTGGACATGCTGATTGGGTTAGCCAGTTAAACGTGAGACATGCTGATTGGGTTAGCCAGTTAAACGTGAGACATGCTGATTGGGCTAGCCAGTTAAACGTGAGACATGCTGATTGGGTTAGCCAGTTAAACGTAAGGCATGCTGATTGGGTTAGCCAGTTAAACGTGAGACATGCTGATTGGGTTAGCCAGTTAAATGTGAGACATGCTGATTGGGCTAGCCAGTTAAACATTGGACATGCTGATTGGGTTAGCCAGTTAGACATGAATAAATAATGTTGTGTTCTGAGTGGCCTACAGACGTTGGACTGATTTGAAAGTTACTGTTTGGTTGTAGGGGTTTGAAGATACAAATACCCCCCCACCCCCCACACACACACACACACACCAGATTGTGCAGCTTGCCAGGGAGTAGGCCATATATAGGGTTAGGCAGGAGCTTCATGTCCTGGGAATGTTCTGGGTAGTTTGCTGGGAAGGGTACTACCTTATTTTGTCAGTCGAGTTCTACTGTAGAGTTCAGCAGATGGAACACCCCTTGGTACTGCTTTAGAGAGAATCTACTGGAAAGAGAATTGAAAGAGTATTCCGCCATGGGGCCTTGGTGTGTGTGTGTGTGTGTGTGTGTGTGTGTGTGTGTGTGTGTGTGTGTGTGTGTGTGTGTGTGTGTGTGTGTGTGTGTGTGTGTGTGTGTGTGTGTGTCTGTGTGTCTGTCTGTGTGTGTCTGTGTGTCTGTCTGTGTGTGTGTGTGTTTCTCTGCAGTGCGGACAGGGACCCACACAGCTGGCTCAGTCACAGCTCTTTTCCTTTCTTCCCCCTCTCCTCCCCTTCTCTCAGTCCTTTTTTAGAAAGTTTGTTTGTTTGCAGCACTGGGGAGGGAGAAAGAAAGAAAAAGAGAGGGGGAGGGAGAGGGGGAGAGAGAAGGCGAGAGACATGAGAGAGAGGAACAGAGAGTATAATTTATTCTGTGTGACATTTGCATGTATTTTTTCCTCCTCTACTCATTTATTTATTTAACCTTTATTTAACTAGGCAGTGGTTGGTATGAGGGCCACAACGCAGTGGTTGGTATGAGGGCCACAACGCAGTGGTTGGTATGAGGGCCACAGAGCAGTGGTTGGTATGAGGGCCACAACGCAGTGGTTGGTATGAGGGCCACAACGCAGTGGTTGGTATGAGGGCCACAACGCAGTGGTTGGTATGAGGGCCACAGAGCAGTGGTTGGTATGAGGGCCACAACGCAGTGGTTGGTATGAGGGCCACAACGCAGTGGTTGGTATGAGGGCCACAACGCAGTGGTTGGTATGAGGGCCACAGAGCAGCGGTTGGTATGAGGGCCACAGAGCAGCGGTTGGTATGAGGGCCACAGAGCAGCGGTTGGTATGAGGGCCACAGAGCAGCGGTTGGTATGAGGGCCATAGATCATGGTCTACTCCCTAAACATCACTCTCACTGATTTGTCTCTCACTGCACTAAAGTGGTTCAACACACACACAAACACACACGTATGTACACACACACACACACACACACACACACACACACACACACACACACACACACACACACACACACACACACACACACACACACACACACACACACACACACACACACACACACAGTCACATCTAGCAGCCACCCGTGTGTTGATTAGCTAGCGGGCAGTGCTGGTCATTGAGAGAAGAAGCTGAGAGAAGAAGCTGAGAGAAAGAAAAGCTTTCCCTTATTAGCAGGCACATCACCAAATAGACTGTTTTAGCCTCTAAATGTAAGTTCTCTCTGTCTTTCTGTCTCTCTTTCACACACACACACACACACACACACACACACACACACACACACACACACACACACACACACACACACACACACACACACACACACACACACACACACACACACACACACACAGCCATCTCCTTGGGTCTCTCCACACTTATTAATTGCCTCCACTTTTCTTCATTGACCCATGCTGGCATACACACAGACACACACAGGGCGTCTGTCTCAGCCGAGAGAGAAGCCATGAGGATCCACAGGGTGCGGATCATACCCATCATGCACCTGTGAACCTTCCCAGCATGTCCACGTAGGGCCAGGCACCAATACTGTCAGGAAGAAACACTCCACTGAAGCCTGTAGACAGACACACACACACACAATACACACAGAGCACACACACACACACTGCAGGGACGGAGATTCACTCTTGTTATGCAATATACATCTCTATCAGTCTATTACAACCTTTAACATCTCTATCAGTCTATTACAACCTTTAACATCTCTATCAGTCTATTACAACCATTAACATCTCTATCAGTCTATTACAACCTTTAACATCTCTGTCTATTACAACCTTTAACATCTCTGTCAGTCTATTACAACCTTTAACATCTCTGTCTATTACAACCTTTAACATCTCTGTCAGTCTATTACAACCTTTAACATCTCTGTCAGTCTATTACAACCTTTAACATCTCTGTCAGTCTATTACAACCTTTAACATCTCTGTCAGTCTATTACAACCTTTAACATCTCTATCAGTCTATTACAACCTTTAACATCTCTATCAGTCTATTACAACCATTAACATCTCTATCAGTCTATTACAACCTTTAACATCTCTGTCTATTACAACCTTTAACATCTCTGTCAGTCTATTACAACCTTTAACATCTCTGTCAGTCTATTACAACCTTTAACATCTCTATCAGTCTATTACAACCTTTAACATCTCTGTCAGTCTATTACAACCTTTAACATCTCTATCAGTCTATTACAACCTTTAACATCTCTGTCTCTATTACAACCTTTAACATCTCTGTCAGTCTATTACAACCTTTAACATCTCTGTCAGTCTATTACAACCTTTAACATCTCTGTCAGTCTATTACAACCTTTAACATCTCTGTCAGTCTATTACAACCTTTAACATCTCTATCAGTCTATTACAACCTTTAACATCTCTGTCTATTACAACCTTTAACATCTCTGTCAGTCTATTACAACCTTTAACATCTCTGTCAGTCTATTACAACCTTTACCATCTCTGTCTATTACAACCTTTAACATCTCTGTCAGTCTATTACAACCTTTAACATCTCTGTCTATTACAACCTTTAACATCTCTGTCAGTCTATTACAACCTTTAACATCTCTGTCAGTCTATTACAACCATTAACATCTCTATCAGTCTATTACAACCTTTAACATCTCTGTCTATTACAACCTTTAACATCTCTGTCAGTCTATTACAACCTTTAACGTCTCTATCAGTCTCTCTCAATTTTCTCTCTATCATACTATATCTATTCGTCTATATACTGTCTATCTATTCCCCATATCTCTCTCTCTCTCTCTCTCTCTCTCTCTCTCTCTCTCTCTCTCTCTCTCTCTCTCTCTCTCTCTCTCTCTCTCTCTCTCTCTCTCTCTCTCTCTCTCTCTCTCCCCAACTCTCTGCGGCCTTGTCTGTACTTTCCTCTTAATTAAGAGTGATTGTTCAGGAGCATCAAGAGAGACATTGACCACAGGCGATACACACACACACGCTCAGCTTCCTCTCACAATTGACTGTCCTCATTATTAAAGTGGTTGGTGTAATATGGAAGAAGAGGGGACATATCACCTAAGGCAAGGTACCAGCTACAGTTTTTAATATCTACTTTTGTAAAATAAAATGTCACATTTTATATAACTGATACAGGGCTGAGCAGTATGAAACAGAGATAGAACTGATACAGGGCTGAGCAGTATGGAACAGAGATATAACTGATACAGGGCTGAGCAGTATAGAACAGAGATATAACTGATACAGGGCTGAGCAGTATAGAACAGAGATAGAACTGATACAGGGCTGAGCAGTATGGAACAGAGATATAACTGATACAGGGCTGAGCAGTATAGAACAGAGATATAACTGATACAGGGCTGAGCAGTATGGAACAGAGATATAACTGATACAGGGCTGAGCAGTATAGAACAGAGATATAACTGATACAGGGCTGAGCAGTATAGAACAGAGATATAACTGATACAGGGCTGAGCAGTATAGAACAGAGATATAACTGATACAGGGCTGAGCAGTATAGAACAGAGATATAACTGATACAGGGCTGAGCAGTATAGAACAGAGATACAACTGATACAGGGCTGAGTAGTATAGAACAGAGATACAACTGATACAGGGCTGAGCAGTATAGAACAGAGATAGAACTGATACAGGGCTGAGCAGTATGGAACAGAGATATAACTGATACAGGGCTGAGCAGTATGGAACAGAGATATAACTGATACAGGGCTGAGCAGTATACAACAGAGATATAACTGATACAGGGCTGAGCAGTATAGAACAGAGATAGAACCCACACGACTTCTCTGCCTCTAATTGTGTTTCTCCCATCAGCTGTATGTAACACAGTAGCCCTCCATCAATCAATCACATTCATCTATAAAGCCCTTTTAACATCAGCAGTTGTCACTAAGTGCTTATACAGAAACCCAGCCTAACACCCCAGAGTGCAAGCAAGGCACGCTGGCCCCTCACAAATAAAGACGGAAAGAAACGTCTGATTAATTAAAAGGAGTACGCTTGTTTTTTCCCCATCCTGTCCCTTTCCCTCTCTGACTGTCGGAGATTTGTGTGGAGAGAGGAGGGCATGATGGGAACAGGAGCAAGAGAAAATAATTACATGACTTCAGGGACACTTAACACAGTATGGACTACACAGTGAGAACTCTCTGGAGTCAAAGTAGGGCATCGCTGGAGTGTGTGTGTGTGTGTGTGTGTGTGTGTGTGTGTGTGTGTGTGTGTGTGTGTGTGTGTGTGTGTGTGTGTGTGTGTGTGTGTGTGTGTGTGTGTGTGTGTGTGTGTGCGGTGCGTGTGCGTGCGTGCGTGCATGCGTGGAGGGAACTTGAACAGAGCACGCTGACAGGCCACTCACACACACACACACACACACACACACACACACACACACACACACACACACACACACACACACACACACACACACACACACACTCTGTTAAATAATGAATGTATAACCTATTTTGTGACTTTCTGCCATAGATGTACTGTATTTATATGTTTGTGTGTATATGGCTGCTATAAGATGGATGGATGGATGGAGGGTATAAGTGCTGTAAACAGACAGACAGATTTGAGATACGTATAGCTGTGGGTTCAGTGAATTGGGACCGCTAAATCCTTGATGGAACCATCTGTCACAACTAAGTGAGCTGTTATGTATTTACTGCCACACTTCCTTATCACACACACACACACACACACACACACACACACACACACACACACACACACACACACACACACACACACACACACACACACACACACACACACACACACACACACACACACACACACTTCCCCATCGTCGCCTGTTATCCTGCCTGGAGGTTATATAGCCTGTTATGTCTTGATGACCCTATGAGAATACAGCTGATGTGGATGTGGCCTGGCGCTGACATCAAGTAGACCGCGGTGAAAGTCCTACTGTACGTACGAGGCGACGATCTCGGTTTCTCAATCTTGTAAGTTGAAAAAGCCCACCGGCAAGCGGCCCGGTAGCGTAGATGTGAAACATGGTAATACATTTCCATATGAGACGGTTGTAGAATGTAGTATGTCTTCATCATTCTGGGCTAGTTGACCATAAGATAAAGCTCAGAAGGTTGTCAGCGTTTTGATTAAAGAATCCCGTCTCCGTCTTTCTGGCGACTCAGTCATTTCTTCAGACGCCTGAAGAAATGTCCTCCCCCATTTCAGACGGTCTCCCCACAGCAATCGCTGCAGGAAATTGTCCTCCCCTATTTCAGACGGTCTCCCCACAACAATCGCTGCAGGAAATTGTCCTCCCCTATTTCAGACGGTCTCCCCACAACAATCGCTGCAGGAAATTGTCCTCCCCTATTTCAGACGGTCTCCCCACAACAATCGCTGCAGGAAATTGTCCTCCCCCATTTCAGACGGTCTCCCCACAACAATCGCTGCAGGAAATTGTCCTCCCCTATTTCAGACGGTCTCCCCACAGCAATCGCTGCAGGAAATTGTCCTCCCCCATTTCAGACGGTCTCCCCACAACAATCGCTGCAGGAAATTGGGCTTTAGGGCCGAGTTACAAAAGAGGGGTGGGTGCTCTTTCCTGTGTGATCTGCTAATAACAGCCTTAGAGACTGATCTAAAGTAGTGCACTATAAATGACAATAGAATGCCATTTGGGGCGCACTCCAGGAGTGTCTCTGCAGTGTTGTTGTCTCTGCAGTGTTGTTGTCTCTGCAGTGTTGTTGTCTCTGCAGTGTTGTTGTCTCTGCAGTGTTGTTGTCTCTGCAGTGTTGTTGTCTCTGCAGTGTTGTTGTCTCTGCAGTGTTGTTGTCTCTGCATTGTGCAGCCATTGCTACTCTGTATCTGTGATGAAGGCATTGTGTGTGGAGAGTCAGAGAAAAATAACATGTTATCATTACCTTTCAAACCAAGATGCAGTGTGTGTGTGTGTGTGTGTGTGTGTGTGTGTGTGTGTGTGTGTGTGTGTGTGTGTGTGTGTGTGTGTGTGTGTGTGTGTGTGTGTGTGTGTGTGTGTGTGTGTGTGTGTGTGTGAACTCGAGACGCACTTAACACATTCTTGGAAACCAGTTGGCTTTGTATGAATGTGTCAGTGTATTTCTGTATGTGTGTGGTGTCTAGGAAGAGGGTGATTGTGGACAGAATTTTGCGGGAACTCAAGTTGGAAATGTGTGATAACCATGACTAGCTAGTCAAATGGCCACGGTCTCCAAGTTGTTATGTATGCCAGAGGAAGATACACTATCTAGTGAACAGACGCAATGATGACACGGTTATTGACTGACAAACCAAGTATTCACCCAGGCAAACCAACTGTCACAATGTCCCATGATCACTTTCTATGTCAGTATGATTTCTACTAGCAAAACCTGTATGTTCTGTTGCCATAGTTTCATTTTGTGTTGTTTGTTTTTTTGTTTGTTAGTCTTATTGTTTATGGGTGGTTTAATTCTTTTCTTTAGGTTCTCCCATGCCATCCTCTCTACCCAGCCCATCAGTTACTGACCATTCACACTCGCAACCACCATCACCCAATCTCCATGACAACCAGAGCTCGTTGCTAAGTAGCGCCAGCGCCCATCCGGCGGTCCATGAGTCGGACGAGGACGAGGAAGAGTACACAGCCACGCTGTACTTACCTGTAACGCAGGTCACAGCTCACAGCCACCACGGCCTCGCCTGTAATGGTAAGGCACAACGTCCCTACAATGTTCCCACAACCTTCTCTCCCTTGACTGCACAACATTCCCACAACCTTCTCTCTTTAGTATATAATGTTCTCAAAATGTCCTGGAATGGTAAGGCACAACGTCCCTACAATGTTCTCACAACGTTCTCTATCTGCGCTCTATACCGTTCCCACAATGTGCAAAACATCCTCACAATGTTCCCTCTCTTTATTGCACAACATTCCCATAACGTTCCCTCTCTTTACTGCACAACGTTCCCTCTCTTTACTGCACAACGTTCCCTTTCTTTACTGCACAACGTTCCCTCTCTTTACTGCACAACGTTCCCTCTACTGCACAACGTTCCCTTACTTTACTGCACAACATTCCCTCAACGTTCTCGTTCTTTACTGTACAACATTCCCTCAACGTTCCCTCTCTTTAATGCACAACGTTCCTTCAACGTTCCCTCTCTTTACTGCACAATGTTCCCTCAACGTTCTCGCTCTTTACTGTACAACATTCCCTCAACGTTCCCTCTCTTTAATGCACAACGTTCCCTCAACGTTCCCTCTCTTATCTGTATAATGTTCTCGCAACATCTTGTAATGGTGAGGCACAGGATTGTTGCTACTTTCTCTCTATTTACTATCACAACAGTTTCTCTCTTTACTGACAACAGAACGTTTCTCTATTCTCAATATGTGCTTATGGAAATGCCCGGAACTTCCAGCTGTTTCTAGTTAGTCTGATTGATAGCCAGACAGACTCTTATAGAGAAGTTAAATATAGTTAGTTTTCCCATTCTAGCTCGTCTATATGTTCTGTTTCCCTGTCATGCGGTTGAAACCTCTGTCTGAACTGTGTGTCTGTTGTTTTAGCATTGCTGTCTTTTATGACCATTGTTTGACATGTGTTGTAGATTTAGTCTGGTAATTGCTGACCCAATGTAGTTGGGGTTAAAGTTGAAATGAAGGTTTAAGTGCATCTCAAGTACACAGAGAGGACTAGTTTCTCCTAATGTGACATTAGAGCCATTCAGAGCAGAGGGCAGTAGCCAGACTGTGGATAGGAGACAGGAGGCTCTGTTAACTTCTTGACGCACGGATCCCTTTAGCGGGATCATTTTCGTAAACAACCGCTGAATTGCAGAGCACCAAATACAAAAAATAGCTAAAAATATTTATAATCATGAAATCACAAATGCAATATAGCAAAACACAGTTTAGCTTGTTGTTAATCCACCTGTCGTGTCAGATTTTGAAAATATGCTTTACAGCGAAAGCAATCTAAGCGTTTGTGAGTTTATCGATCACTAGACAAAACATTAAGAACACCTAGCAGCCATGTAGATTGGTCACGAAAGCCAGAAAAGCAATACAATTAATCGCTTACCTTTGATGATATTCGGATGTTTGCACTCACGAGACTCCCAGTTACACAAGAAATGTTATTTTTGTTCGATAAAGATTTTTTTTATATAAAAAAAACTCCATTTGTTTGGCGCGTTATGTTCAGTATTCCGCAGCCTTAGGCAAGTCATCAAGGCTTGACGAAAATCCATATAGTATCCGTAAAGGTCGTAGAAACATGTCAAACGTTTTTAATAATCAATCGTCAGGTTGTTTTTAACATCAATAATCAATAATATTTCAACCGGACTGTAAACTATTCAATACTGGAGAGAAAGAAAATGTCGAGCAACGAGTGTCGCGCGCATCAACTAATGGAGGGACATCCGTCTATCCACTGACGCGTTTTGATAAATCTCGCTCATTTTTCAAAATAAAAGCTTGAAACTATGTCTAAAGACTGTTCACGCCATGAGGAAGCCACATGAAAGGGAATCTGGTTGATATCCCTTTAAATGGACGAAAGGCAGGCAATGGAACAGTGATTTTTCAAAATAGAAGTCACTTCCGGGTTGGATTTCCTCAGGTTTTCGCCTGCAAAATCAGTTCTGTTATACTCACAGACAATATTTTGACAGTTTTGGAAACTTTAGAGTTTTCTATCCTACTCTGTCAATTATATGCATATTCTAGCATCTGGACCTGAGAAATAGGCAGCTTACAATGGGAACGTTATTTTTCCAAACATAAAAATTCTGCCCCCTAGCTTCAAAAGGTTTTAATAGGCTGTGACTGCATCTCGTTGTCATAGAGACAGGACTATACTATGACAAGGCACTTCTCACCCCAACATGGCCCAGTTTCGGCCTGCCTCTCTCTCTCTCCCGTTGTCTGAGAGAAAGACTTGCGCACATGCACACACAGACACACACACACACAATCAAACAAGCACAGACACTCACAGACAGACATACAACTCATCCACCCACCCTCACTCCCAGTACCTTGCCTCCTGTCATTCAGTGCTGTTTGGCCTTCATATCCCAAAATGAATTCGGGCTTCTCTGTGCAGCCTCAGTGCTCCCAGTCTGACTGCATCAGTGTCAGGGAGAGAGAGGGATGGAGAGGAGAGGTCCTAACCTGTAGTGGCTGTCACTAGCAGACATTGGGCCTCCGCTGGATCTGCACTGTGAATCTAGAGGAGACTGGACAGAGAATAGAGAGAGACGCAGGTTTTTGAGGAGTGCTCAATGAAAGCTGTTTATACACATATGAATGTACTTAATTAAGCAGTTAGAAAACGGCCTTGTTTATAAGCCATTTATAGGCAGAACTTCAAATAGATTTGTACTTATGTTGTCATGTTTATCTGTAGAAGAGTCCATTTTGTTATGTTTATCTGTAGAATAGTCAATTTTGTCATGTTTATCTGTAGAAGAGTCCATTTTGGCATGTTTATTTGTAGAAGAGTCCATTTTGGCATGTTTATCTGTAGAAGAGTCCATTTTGTTATGTTTATCTGTAGAAGAGTCCATTTTGGCATGTTTATCTGTAGAAGAGTCCATTTTGGCATGTTTATTTGTAGAAGAGTCCATTTGTCATGTTTATTTGTAGAAGAGTCAATTTTGGCATGTTTATTTGTAGAAGAGTCCATTTTGTCATGTTTATCTGTAGAAGAGTCAATTTTGTCATGTTTATTTGTAGAAGAGTCCATTTTGTCATGTTTATCTGTAGAAGAGTCCATTTTGTCATGTTTATTTGTAGAAGAGTCCATTTGTCATGTTTATCTGTAGAAGAGTCCATTTTGGCATGTTTATCTGTAGAAGAGTCCATTTTGTCATGTTTATCTGTAGAAGAGTCCATTTTGGCATGTTTATCTGTAGAAGAGTCAATTTTGGCATGTTTATCTGTAGAAGAGTCCATTCTGGCATGTTTATCTGTAGAAGAGCCCATTTTGTCATGTTTATCTATAGAAGAGTCCATTTTGTCATGTTTATCGGTAGAAGAGTCCATTTGTCATGTTTATTTGTAGAAGAGTCCATTTTGTCATGTTTATCTGTAGAAGAGTCCATTTTGTCATGTTTATTTGTAGAAGAGTCCATTTTGTCATGTTTATCGGTAGAAGAGTCCATTTTGTCATATTTATCTGTAGAAGAGTCCATTTTGGCATGTTTATCTGTAGAAGAGTCCATTTTGGCATGTTTATCTGTAGAAGAGTCCATTTTGGCATGTTTATCGGTAGAAGAGTCCATTTTGTCATATTTATCTGTAGAAGAGTCAATTTTGGCATGTTTATTTGTAGAAGAGTCCATTTCGGCATGTTTATTTGTAGAAGAGTCCATTCTGGCATATGTATCTGTAGAAGAGTCCATTTTGTCATGTTTATCTGTAGAAGAGTCCATTTTGTCATGTTTATCTGTAGAAGAGTCCATTTTGTCATGTTTATCTGCAGAAGAGTCCATTTTGTCATGTTTATCTGTAGAAGAGTCCATTTTGTCATGTTTAATTGTAGAAGAGTCCATTTTGGCATGTTTATCTGTAGAAGAGTCCATTTTGTCATGTTTATCTGTAGAAGAGTCCATTTTGGCATGTTTATTTGTAGAAGAGTCCATTTTGGCATGTTTATCTGCAGAAGAGTCCATTTTGTCATGTTTATCTGTAGAAGAGTCCATTTTGTCATGTTTATTTGTAGAAGAGTCAATTTTGTCATGTTTATTTGTAGAAGAGTCCATTTTGTCATGTTTATCTGTAGAAGAGTCCATTTTGTCATGTTTATCTGTAGAAGAGTCCATTTTGGCATGTTTATTTGTAGAAGAGTCCATTTTGTCATGTTTATTTGTAGAAGAGTCCATTTTGTCATGTTTATCTGTAGAAGAGTCCATTTTGTCATGTTTATCTGTAGAAGAGTCCATTTGTCATGTTTATTTGTAGAAGAGTCCATTTGTCATGTTTATCTGCAGAAGAGTCCATTTTGTCATGTTTATCTGTAGGAGAGTCCATTTTGGCATGTTTATCTGTAGAAGAGTCCATTTTGTCATGTTTATTTGTAGAAGAGTCCATTTGTCATGTTTATTTGTAGAAGAGTCCATTTGGGCATGTTTATTTGTAGAAGAGTCAATTTTGTCATGTTTATTTGTAGAAGAGTCCATTTGTCATGTTTATTTGTAGAAGAGTCCATTTTGGCATGTTTATCTGTAGAAGAGTCCATTTTGTCATGTTTATCTGTAGAAGAGTCCATTTTGTCATGTTTATCTGTAGAAGAGTCCATTTTGTCATGTTTATCTGTAGAAGAGTCCATTTTGTCATGTTTATCGGTAGAAGAGTCCATTTTGGCATGTTTATCTGTAGAAGAGTCCATTTTGTCATGTTTATCTGTAGAAGAGTCCATTTTGTCATGTTTATCTGTAGAAGAGTCCATTTGTCATGTTTATCGGTAGAAGAGTTCATTTTGTCATGTTTATTTGTAGAAGAGTCCATTTGGCATGTTTATCTGTAGAAGCGTCAATTTTGGCATGTTTATCTGTAGAAGAGTCCATTTGTCATGTTTATTTGTAGAAGAGTCCATTTGTCATGTTTATCGGTAGAAGAGTCCATTTTGTCATGTTTATCTGTAGAAGAGTCCATTTTGTCATGTTTATCTGTAGAAGAGTCCATTTGTCATGTTTATCGGTAGAAGAGTCCATTTTGTCATGTTTATTTGTAGAAGAGTCCATTTGGCATGTTTATCTGTAGAAGAGTCCATTTTGGCATGTTTATCTGTAGAAGAGTCCATTTGTCATGTTTATTTGTAGAAGAGTCCATTTGTCATGTTTATCGGTAGAAGAGTCCATTTTGTCATGTTTATCTGTAGAAGAGTCAATGTTGGCATGTTTATTTGTAGAAGAGTCCATTTGTCATGTTTATCTGTAGAAGAGTCAATGTTGGCATGTTTATTTGTAGAAGAGTCCATTTGTCATGTTTATTTGTAGAAGAGTCCATTTTGGCATGTTTATCTGTAGAAGAGTCCATTTGTCATGTTTATTTGTAGAAGACTCCATTTGTCATGTTTATCGGTAGAAGAGTCCATTTGTCATGTTTATTTGTAGAAGAGTCCATTTTGTCATGTTTATCTGTAGAAGAGTCCATTTGTCATGTTTATTTGTAGAAGAGTCCATTTGTCATGTTTATCGGTAGAAGAGTCCATTTGTCATGTTTATCGGTAGAAGAGTTCATTTTGTCATGTTTATTTGTAGAAGAGTCCATTTGGCATGTTTATCTGTAGAAGCGTCAATTTTGGCATGTTTATCTGTAGAAGAGTCCATTTGTCATGTTTATTTGTAGAAGAGTCCATGTGTCATGTTTATCGGTAGAAGAGTCCATTTTGTCATGTTTATCTGTAGAAGAGTCCATTTTGTCATGTTTATCTGTAGAAGAGTCCATTTGTCATGTTTATCGGTAGAAGAGTCCATTTTGTCATGTTTATTTGTAGAAGAGTCCATTTGGCATGTTTATCTGTAGAAGAGTCCATTTTGGCATGTTTATCTGTAGAAGAGTCCATTTGTCATGTTTATTTGTAGAAGAGTCCATTTGTCATGTTTATCGGTAGAAGAGTCCATTTTGTCATGTTTATCTGTAGAAGAGTCAATTTTGGCATGTTTATTTGTAGAAGAGTCCATTTGTCATGTTTATTTGTAGAAGAGTCCATTTTGGCATGTTTATCTGTAGAAGAGTCCATTTGTCATGTTTATTTGTAGAAGACTCCATTTGTCATGTTTATCGGTAGAAGAGTCCATTTGTCATGTTTATTTGTAGAAGAGTCCATTTTGTCATGTTTATCTGTAGAAGAGTCCATTTGTCATGTTTATTTGTAGAAGAGTCCATTTGTCATGTTTATCGGTAGAAGAGTCCATTTTGTCATGTTTATCTGTAGAAGAGTCCATTTTGTCATGTTTATTTGTAGAAGAGTCCATTTGTCATGTTTATCGGTAGAAGAGTCCATTTTGTCATGTTTATCTGTAGAAGAGTCCATTTTGTCATGTTTATTTGTAGAAGAGTCCATTTGTCATGTTTATCTGTAGAAGAGTCCATTTTGGCATGTTTATCTGTAGAAGAGTCCATTTTGGCATGTTTATCTGTAGAAGAGTCCATTTTGGCATGTTTATCTGTAGAAGAGTCCATTTTGGCATGTTTATCTGTAGAAGAGTCCATTTGTCATGTTTATTTGTAGAAAAGTCAATTTTGGCATGTTTATCTGTAGAAGAGTCCATTTTGTCATGTGTATCTGTAGAAGAGTCCATTTGTCATGTTTATTTGTAGAAGAGTCAATTTTGTCATGTTTATCTGTAGAAGAGTCCATTTTGTCATGTTTATCTGTAGAAGAGTCAATGCTGGCATGTTTATCTGTAGAAGAGTCCATTTTGTCATGTTTATTTGTAGAAGAGTCCATTTTGGCATGTTTATCTGTAGAAGAGTCCATTTTGGCATGTTTATCTGTAGAAGAGTCCATTTTGGCATGTTTGTCTGTAGAAGAGTCCATTTTGTCATGTTTATCTGTAGAAGAGTCAATTTTGGCATGTTTATTTGTAGAAGAGTCCATTTGTCATGTTTATTTGTAGAAGAGTCAATTTTGGCATGTTTATCTGTAGAAGAGTCCATTTGTCATGTTTATTTGTAGAAGAGTCCATTTGTCATGTTTATCGGTAGAAGAGTCCATTTGTCATGTTTATCTGTAGAAGAGTCCATTTTGTCATGTTTATCTGTAGAAGAGTCCATTTTGTCATGTTTATCTGTAGAAGAGTCCATTTTGTCATGTTTATCTGTAGAAGAGTCCATTTGTCATGTTTATCTGTAGAAGAGTCCATTTTGGCATGTTTATCTGTAGAAGAGTCCATTTTGTCATGTTTATCTGTAGAAGAGTCCATTTTGGCATGTTTATCGGTAGAAGAGTCCATTTTGTCATGTGTATTTGTAGAAGAGTCCATTTGGCATGTTTATCTGTAGAAGAGTCCATTTTGGCATGTTTATCTGTAGAAGAGTCCATTTGTCATGTTTATTTGTAGAAGAGTCCATTTGTCATGTTTATCGGTAGAAGAGTCCATTTTGTCATGTTTATCTGTAGAAGAGTCAATTTTGGCATGTTTATTTGTAGAAGAGTCCATTTGTCATGTTTATTTGTAGAAGAGTCCATTTTGGCATGTTTATCTGTAGAAGAGTCCATTTGTCATGTTTATTTGTAGAAGAGTCCATTTGTCATGTTTATCGGTAGAAGAGTCCATTTGTCATGTTTATTTGTAGAAGAGTCCATTTTGTCATGTTTATCTGTAGAAGAGTCCATTTGTCATGTTTATTTGTAGAAGAGTCCATTTGTCATGTTTATCGGTAGAAGAGTCCATTTTGGCATGTTTATCTGTAGAAGAGTCCATTTTGTCATGTTTATTTGTAGAAGAGTCCATTTGTCATGTTTATCGGTAGAAGAGTCCATTTTGTCATGTTTATCTGTAGAAGAGTCCATTTTGTCATGTTTATTTGTAGAAGAGTCCATTTGTCATGTTTATCTGTAGAAGAGTCCATTTTGGCATGTTTATCTGTAGAAGAGTCCATTTTGGCATGTTTATCTGTAGAAGAGTCCATTTTGGCATGTTTATCTGTAGAAGAGTCCATTTTGGCATGTTTATCTGTAGAAGAGTCCATTTTGGCATGTTTATCTGTAGAAGAGTCCATTTGTCATGTTTATTTGTAGAAGAGTCAATTTTGGCATGTTTATCTGTAGAAGAGTCCATTTTGTCATGTTTATCTGTAGAAGAGTCCATTTTGTCATGTGTATCTGTAGAAGAGTCCATTTTGTCATGTGTATCTGTAGAAGAGTCCATTTGTCATGTTTATCTGTAGAAGAGTCCATTTTGTCATGTCTATCTGTAGAAGAGTCAATTCTGGCATGTTTATCTGTAGAAGAGTCCATTTTGTCATGTTTATTTGTAGAATAGTCCATTTTGGCATGTTTATCTGTAGAAGAGTCCATTTTGGCATGTTTATCTGTAGAAGAGTCCATTTTGGCATGTTTATCTGTAGAAGAGTCCATTTTGTCATGTTTATCTGTAGAAGAGTCCATTTTGTCATGTTTATTTGTAGAAGAGTCCATTTGTCATGTTTATCGGTAGAAGGGTCCATTTTGTCATGTTTATCTGTAGAAGAGTCCATTTGTCATGTTTATCTGTAGAAGAGTCCATTTTGTCATGTTTATCTGTAGAAGAGTCCATTTTGTCATGTTTATCTGTAGAAGAGTCCATTTTGGCATGTTTATCTGTAGAAGAGTCCATTTGTCATGTTTATTTGTAGAAGGGTCCATTTTGGCATGTTTATTTGTAGAAGGGTCCATTTTGGCATGTTTATTTGTAGAAGAGTCAATTCTGGCATGTTTATCTGTAGAAGAGTCCGTTTTATCATGTTTATCTGTAGAAGAGTCCGTTTTGTCATGTTTATCTGTAGAAGAGTCCATTTTGGCATGTTTATCTGTAGAAGAGTCCATTTGTCATGTTTATTTGTAGAATGGTCCATTTTGGCATGTTTATTTGTAGAAGGGTCCATTTTGGCATGTTTATTTGTAGAAGAGTCAATTCTGGCATGTTTATCTGTAGAAGAGTCCGTTTTATCATGTTTATCTGTAGAAGAGTCCATTTGGGCATGTTTATCTGTAGAAGAGTCCATTTTGGCATGTTTATCTGTAGAAGAGTCCATTTGTCATGTTTATTTGTAGAAGAGTCCATTTGTCATGTTTATCGGTAGAAGAGTCCATTTTGTCATGTTTATCTGTAGAAGAGTCAATTTTGGCATGTTTATTTGTAGAAGAGTCCATTTGTCATGTTTATTTGTAGAAGAGTCCATTTTGGCATGTTTATCTGTAGAAGAGTCCATTTGTCATGTTTATTTGTAGAAGAGTCCATTTGTCATGTTTATTTGTAGAAGAGTCCATTTGTCATGTTTATTTGTAGAAGAGTCCATTTTGTCATGTTTATCTGTAGAAGAGTCCATTTGTCATGTTTATTTGTAGAAGAGTCCATTTGTCATGTTTATCGGTAGAAGAGTCCATTTTGTCATGTTTATCTGTAGAAGAGTCCATTTTGTCATGTTTATTTGTAGAAGAGTCCATTTGTCATGTTTATCGGTAGAAGAGTCCATTTTGTCATGTTTATCTGTAGAAGAGTCCATTTTGTCATGTTTATTTGTAGAAGAGTCCATTTGTCATGTTTATCTGTAGAAGAGTCCATTTTGGCATGTTTATCTGTAGAAGAGTCCATTTTGGCATGTTTATCTGTAGAAGAGTCCATTTTGGCATGTTTATCTGTAGAAGAGTCCATTTTGGCATGTTTATCTGTAGAAGAGTCCATTTGTCATGTTTATTTGTAGAAGAGTCAATTTTGGCATGTTTATCTGTAGAAGAGTCCATTTTGTCATGTTTATCTGTAGAAGAGTCCATTTTGTCATGTGTATCTGTAGAAGAGTCCATTTGTCATGTTTATTTGTAGAAGAGTCAATTTTGTCATGTTTATCTGTAGAAGAGTCCATTTTGTCATGTTTATCTGTAGAAGAGTCAATTCTGGCATGTTTATCTGTAGAAGAGTCCATTTTGTCATGTTTATTTGTAGAAGACTCCATTTTGGCATGTTTATCTGTAGAAGAGTCCATTTTGGCATGTTTATCTGTAGAAGAGTCCATTTTGGCATGTTTGTCTGTAGAAGAGTCCATTTTGTCATGTTTATCTGTAGAAGAGTCAATTTTGGCATGTTTATTTGTAGAAGAGTCCATTTGTCATGTTTATTTGTAGAAGAGTCAATTTTGGCATGTTTATCTGTAGAAGAGTCAATTTGTCATGTTTATTTGTAGAAGAGTCCATTTGTCATGTTTATCGGTAGAAGAGTCCATTTGTCATGTTTATCTGTAGAAGAGTCCATTTTGTCATGTTTATCTGTAGAAGAGTCCATTTTGTCATGTTTATCTGTAGAAGAGTCCATTTTGTCATGTTTATCGGTAGAAAAGTCCATTTTGGCATGTTTATCTGTAGAAGAGTCCATTTTGTCATGTTTATCTGTAGAAGAGTCCATTTTGTCATGTTTATCTGTAGAAGAGTCCATTTGTCATGTTTATCGGTAGAAGAGTTCATTTTGTCATGTTTATTTGTAGAAGAGTCCATTTGGCATGTTTATCTGTAGAAGCGTCAATTTTGGCATGTTTATCTGTAGAAGAGTCCATTTGTCATGTTTATTTGTAGAAGAGTCCATTTGTCATGTTTATCGGTAGAAGAGTCCATTTTGGCATGTTTATCTGTAGAAGAGTCCATTTTGTCATGTTTATCTGTAGAAGAGTCCATTTGTCATGTTTATCGGTAGAAGAGTCCATTTTGTCATGTTTATTTGTAGAAGAGTCCATTTGGCATGTTTATCTGTAGAAGAGTCCATTTTGGCATGTTTATCTGTAGAAGAGTCCATTTGTCATGTTTATTTGTAGAAGAGTCCATTTGTCATGTTTATCGGTAGAAGAGTCCATTTTGTCATGTTTATCTGTAGAAGAGTCAATTTTGGCATGTTTATTTGTAGAAGAGTCCATTTGTCATGTTTATTTGTAGAAGAGTCCATTTTGGCATGTTTATCTGTAGAAGAGTCCATTTGTCATGTTTATTTGTAGAAGAGTCCATTTGTCATGTTTATCGGTAGAAGAGTCCATTTGTCATGTTTATTTGTAGAAGAGTCCATTTTGTCATGTTTATCTGTAGAAGAGTCCATTTGTCATGTTTATTTGTAGAAGAGTCCATTTGTCATGTTTATCGGTAGAAGAGTCCATTTTGTCATGTTTATCTGTAGAAGAGTCCATTTTGTCATGTTTATTTGTAGAAGAGTCCATTTGTCATGTTTATCGGTAGAAGAGTCCATTTTGTCATGTTTATCTGTAGAAGAGTCCATTTTGTCATGTTTATTTGTAGAAGAGTCCATTTGTCATGTTTATCTGTAGAAGAGTCCATTTTGGCATGTTTATCTGTAGAAGAGTCCATTTTGGCATGTTTATCTGTAGAAGAGTCCATTTTGGCATGTTTATCTGTAGAAGAGTCCATTTTGGCATGTTTATCTGTAGAAGAGTCCATTTGTCATGTTTATTTGTAGAAGAGTCAATTTTGGCATGTTTATCTGTAGAAGAGTCCATTTTGTCATGTTTATCTGTAGAAGAGTCCATTTTGTCATGTGTATCTGTAGAAGAGTCCATTTGTCATGTTTATTTGTAGAAGAGTCAATTTTGTCATGTTTATCTGTAGAAGAGTCCATTTTGTCATGTTTATCTGTAGAAGAGTCAATTCTGGCATGTTTATCTGTAGAAGAGTCCATTTTGTCATGTTTATTTGTAGAAGACTCCATTTTGGCATGTTTATCTGTAGAAGAGTCCATTTTGGCATGTTTATCTGTAGAAGAGTCCATTTTGGCATGTTTGTCTGTAGAAGAGTCCATTTTGTCATGTTTATCTGTAGAAGAGTCAATTTTGGCATGTTTATTTGTAGAAGAGTCCATTTGTCATGTTTATTTGTAGAAGAGTCAATTTTGGCATGTTTATCTGTAGAAGAGTCCATTTGTCATGTTTATTTGTAGAAGAGTCCATTTGTCATGTTTATCGGTAGAAGAGTCCATTTGTCATGTTTATCTGTAGAAGAGTCCATTTTGTCATGTTTATCTGTAGAAGAGTCCATTTTGTCATGTTTATCTGTAGAAGAGTCCATTTTGTCATGTTTATCTGTAGAAGAGTCCATTTGTCATGTTTATCTGTAGAAGAGTCCATTTTGGCATGTTTATCTGTAGAAGAGTCCATTTTGTCATGTTTATCTGTAGAAGAGTCCATTTTGTCATGTTTATCTGTAGAAGAGTCCATTTTGGCATGTTTATCGTTAGAAGAGTCCATTTTGTCATGTTTATTTGTAGAAGAGTCCATTTGGCATGTTTATCTGTAGAAGAGTCCATTTTGGCATGTTTATCTGTAGAAGAGTCCATTTGTCATGTTTATTTGTAGAAGAGTCCATTTGTCATGTTTATCGGTAGAAGAGTCCATTTTGTCATGTTTATCTGTAGAAGAGTCAATTTTGGCATGTTTATTTGTAGAAATGTCCATTTGTCATGTTTATTTGTAGAAGAGTCCATTTTGGCATGTTTATCTGTAGAAGAGTCCATTTGTCATGTTTATTTGTAGAAGATTCCATTTGTCATGTTTATCGGTAGAAGAGTCCATTTGTCATGTTTATTTGTAGAAGAGTCCATTTTGTCATGTTTATCTGTAGAAGAGTCCATTTGTCATGTTTATTTGTAGAAGAGTCCATTTGTCATGTTTATCGGTAGAAGAGTCCATTTTGTCATGTTTATCTGTAGAAGAGTCAATTTTGTCATGTTTATTTGTAGAAGAGTCCATTTGTCATGTTTATCGGTAGAAGAGTACATTTTGTCATGTTTATCTGTAGAAGAGTCCATTTTGTCATGTTTATTTGTAGAAGAGTCCATTTGTCATGTTTATCTGTAGAAGAGTCCATTTTGGCATGTTTATCTGTAGAAGAGTCCATTTTGGCATGTTTATCTGTAGAAGAGTCCATTTTGGCATGTTTATCTGTAGAAGAGTCCATTTTGGCATGTTTATCTGTAGAAGAGTCCATTTTGGCATGTTTATCTGTAGAAGAGTCCATTTGTCATGTTTATTTGTAGAAGAGTCAATGTTGGCATGTTTATCTGTAGAAGAGTCCATTTTGTCATGTTTATCTGTAGAAGAGTCCATTTTGGCATGTGTATCTGTAGAAGAGTCCATTTTGTCATGTGTATCTGTAGAAGAGTCCATTTGTCATGTTTATCTGTAGAAGAGTCCATTTTGTCATGTCTATCTGTAGAAGAGTCAATTCTGGCATGTTTATCTGTAGAAGAGTCCATTTTGTCATGTTTATTTGTAGAAGAGTCCATTTTGTCATGTTTATCTGTAGAATAGTCCATTTTGGCATGTTTATCTGTAGAAGAGTCCATTTTGGCATGTTTATCTGTAGAAGAGTCCATTTTGTCATGTTTATCTGTAGAAGAGTCCATTTTGTCATGTTTATTTGTAGAAGAGTCCATTTGTCATGTTTATCGGTAGAAGGGTCCATTTTGTCATGTTTATTTGTAGAAGAGTCCATTTGTCATGTTTATCTGTAGAAGAGTCCATTTTGTCATGTTTATCTGTAGAAGAGTCCATTTTGTCATGTTTATCTGTAGAAGAGTCCATTTTGGCATGTTTATCTGTAGAAGAGTCCATTTGTCATGTTTATTTGTAGAAGGGTACATTTTGGCATGTTTATTTGTAGAAGGGTCCATTTTGGCATGTTTATTTGTAAAAGAGTCAATTCTGGCATGTTTATCTGTAGAAGAGTCCGTTTTATCATGTTTATCTGTAGAAGAGTCCGTTTTGTCATGTTTATCTGTAGAAGAGTCCATTTTGGCATGTTTATCTGTAGAAGAGTCCATTTGTCATGTTTATTTGTAGAATGGTCCATTTTGGCATGTTTATTTGTAGAAGGGTCCATTTTGGCATGTTTATTTGTAGAAGAGTCAATTCTGGCATGTTTATCTGTAGAAGAGTCCGTTTTATCATGTTTATCTGTAGAAGAGTCCATTTTGTCATGTTTATCTGTAGAAGAGTCCATTTTGTCATGTTTATCTGTAGAAGAGTCCATTTTGTCATGTTTATCTGTAGAAGAGTCCATTTGTCATGTTTATTTGTAGAAGAGTCCATTTGTCATGTTTATTTGTAGAAGAGTCCATTTTGGCATGTTTATCTGTAGAAGAGTCCATTTGTCATGTTTATCTGTAGAAGAGTCCATTTGGGCATGTTTATCTGTAGAAGAGTCCATTTTGTCATGTTTATCTGTAGAAGAGTCCATTTGTCATGTTTATCTGTAGAAGAGTCCATTTGTCATGTTTATTTGTAGAAGAGTCCATTTTGGCATGTTTATCTGTAGAAGAGTCCATTTGTCATGTTTATTTGTAGAAGAGTCCATTTTGGCATGTTTATCTGTAGAAGAGTCCATTTTGTCATGTTTATCTGTAGAAGAGTCCATTTGTCATGTGTATTTGTAGAAGAGTCCATTTTGTCATGTTTATTTGTAGAAGAGTCCATTTTGTCATGTTTATCTGTAGAAGAGTCCATTTTGGCATGTTTATCTGTAGAAGAGTCCATTATGGCATGTTTATCTGTAGAAGAGTCCATTTGTCATGTTTATTTGTAGAAGAGTCCATTTTGTCATGTTTATTTGTAGAGAGTCCATTTTGTCATGTTTATTTGTAGAAGAGTCCATTTTGTCATGTTTATCGGTAGAAGAGTCCATTTGTCATGTTTATTTGTAGAAGAGTCCATTTGTCATGTTTATTTGTAGAAGAGTCCATGTGTCATGTTTATTTGTAGAAGAGTCCATTTATCATGTTTATCTGTAGAAGAGTCCATTTTGGCATGTTTATTTGTAGAAGAGTCCATTTTGGCATGTTTATTTGTAGAAGAGTCCATTTTGTCATGTTTATCTGTAGAAGAGTCCATTTTGTCATGTTTATCTGTAGAAGTGTCCATTTTGTCATGTTTATCTGTAGAAGAGTCCATTTGTCATGTTTATTTGTAGAAGAGTCCATTTGTCATGTTTATTTGTAGAATAGTCCATTTGGGCATGTTTATTTGTAGAAGAGTCCATTTTGTCATGTTTATCTGTAGAAGAGTCCATTTGTCATGTTTATCTGTAGAAGAGTCCATTTGGGCATGTTTATCTGTAGAAGAGTCCATTTTGTCATGTTTATCTGTAGAAGAGTCCATTTGTCATGTTTATCTGTAGAAGAGTCCATTTGTCATGTTTATTTGTAGAAGAGTCCATTTTGGCATGTTTATCTGTAGAAGAGTCCATTTGTCATGTTTATTTGTAGAAGAGTCCATTTTGGCATGTTTATCTGTAGAAGAGTCCATTTTGTCATGTTTATCTGTAGAAGAGTCCATTTGTCATGTGTATTTGTAGAAGAGTCCATTTTGTCATGTTTATTTGTAGAAGAGTCCATTTTGTCATGTTTATCTGTAGAAGAGTCCATTTTGGCATGTTTATCTGTAGAAGAGTCCATTATGGCATGTTTATCTGTAGAAGAGTCCATTTGTCATGTTTATTTGTAGAAGAGTCCATTTTGTCATGTTTATTTGTAGAGAGTCCATTTTGTCATGTTTATTTGTAGAAGAGTCCATTTTGTCATGTTTATCGGTAGAAGAGTCCATTTTGTCATGTTTATTTGTAGAAGAGTCCATTTGTCATGTTTATTTGTAGAAGAGTCCATGTGTCATGTTTATTTGTAGAAGAGTCCATTTATCATGTTTATCTGTAGAAGAGTCCATTTTGGCATGTTTATTTGTAGAAGAGTCCATTTTGGCATGTTTATTTGTAGAAGAGTCCATTTTGTCATGTTTATCTGTAGAAGAGTCCATTTTGTCATGTTTATCTGTAGAAGAGTCCATTTTGTCATGTTTATCTGTAGAAGAGTCCATTTTGTCATGTTTATCTGTAGAAGAGTCCATTTTGTCATGTTTATCTGTAGAAGAGTCAATTTTGTCATGTTTATCTGATCTAGATAAATGTTCATGTTCATGTTCTCATACGTCTTTACTTAACGTTTTGTCTTTGATGGCTCAGTTTATTGACTTGAGCTATGAGGTTAATTATGAAGCTCCCTCTCATCATAATCCCCAACAGACAGCTATCCAACACACACACACACACACACACACACACACACACACACACACACACACACACACACACACACACACACACACACACACACAAAGCTAACCACACCATCCCCTCTAAATTCATCCTATGTTAATTACCGACAGAGGAAACTTCATTTCCACACTATATACACAGCCATATCCACGGCCATCAAATCTAATCAGAGCCAGTTGAACATAAGGAAGTGAGGTCTTCTATGAGCCACGTCCCCTCAGAGCTTCTCTTCTCTACTCTCGGACCTTTCATATAGAGTGGTTCAACCATCTGATAGTCATCTGGACCTACAGCAGAGTAGCAGAGCAGTCTAGACCCCAACACACACACACACATACACACACAATACTTCCAACCCCAGACGCCCAAGCCTTCAGAAGACAACCAGAGACGCCATCCCCATTCCCCATTGACAGCTAGAGACTGACTGAAAGGCTGAAAGTAAAGCTTCATGAGGGAAAAAAAAACTTTGTCACCACTTTACGTTTTTAAGTATGCAATTTTCGTAGGCGCGCGCCTCAATCGATGTCTAAACGGAAGACGTTTTAACGAGACACCATACCTGGGGGGAGAAAGACGCCGTGAGGACTTTTAGCTCTGGGAGCGATCATCGACAGGGATAATGAGAGAGAGAGAGAGAGTGGGGAAGAGAAAGATGGAGACCGAAAGAGAGACAGCGAGACAGAGAGGAAGAGAGACACAGAGAGAGACAGAGAGTTGGTCCCGGTGTCTTCATGTCAATCTTCCATAACCATCTCCTCTTCTCAGTGACTGGGATCACTTAGTAAAGCAAACAGGCTCGCTGGCGCCCAGGTCCAGTCCACTCTGCTCCTCCTCTGAGACCTGGTGTGAAACTGGATGAGTGGAGAGAGGGAGGGAACGAGAGAGGGAGAGGAAATTATAGAGAGACAAAGGCAGAGCAAGAGGGTGAGCTTGGAAGACTCTACAATCTCCAGCCACCTATAGTAAATACTTGGTGTTCCAGAAAAGGAGAGATGAAGGGTTTGCAGGGAGAGAAATGGTCAGTCTACATTCTCAGGCCTCTCATACAGAGAGAAATGGTCAGTCTACAGTCTCAGGCTTCTCATACAGAGAGAAAGGGTCAGTCTACAGTCTCAGGCCTCTCATATAGAGAGAAAGGGTTAGTCTACAGTCTCAGGCCTCTCATACAGAGAGAAATGGTCAGTCTACAGTCTCAGGCCTCTCATACAGAGAGAAAGGGTCAGTCTACAGTCTCAGGCTTCTCATACAGAGATAAAGGGTCAGTCTACAGTCTCAGGACTCTCATACAGAGAGAAATGGTCAGTCTACAGTCTCAGTCCTCTCATACAGAGAGAAAGGGTCAGTCTACAGTCTCAGGCCTCTCATACAGAGAGAAAGGGTCAGTCTACAGTCTCAGGCTTCTCATACAGAGAGAAAGGGTCAGTCTACAGTCTCAGGCTTCTCATACAGAGAGAAAGGGTCAGTCTACAGTCTCAGGCTTCTCATACAGAGAGAAAGGGTCAGTCTACACTCAGGCTTCTCATACATTGACTGAAAACACTTGGCCAAACTATCTTTTGCACAAAAAATGTGCTCCTTTCACTGTAATTGATCGAAGAATAGATGCTATTTCAGAAACTACTGAGACAAAGCCATTGACAGATGGGCTTGAATAGAAGCACAGGCAGGACAATCAGAGAGAATGGACACAATGCTGGAGACTCAGGGCCAGCAAAGGGTGAAGGACTACTACGAAAACAGAAAAACAGAGAGCTCTGTGCACAGAAGTACTGAGTGTGAATGAATAGAGAGAACGGGAGCGAGAGAGTTGAGAGAGAGGGAGGGAGAGAGTTGAGAGAGGGTCAGCGTGAAGACGCCAGTCTCCCATACTGAAGAGAAGGAGCGAAAGAACGGATGAAACAGGGAATGAAGGAGGCTTGTGAGGGGCTGGAGAGGAGGGCTGTTTGTGCTAATGGGCAGCCGGAAGGTCACAGTGGGTGACCCATTTACACAGGCCCCGGGTCTCTCCCTCTCCTTCACACCGCTAGCCTCAGTCTTATACAGCACCACAACAACCCTTCAGCTTCTCGTCTGTGAAGCTGAAGAGGAGAGGATAACTACTTTTCTGGCGCTTTTCCATCTAGACTTACCCTCACACCAGAGTGTCACCAGGGTTTAATGTTACTCATCGTTACTCATTGTGTATTTATTATTACTTGTATTAATACCTGTTTTACTTTTCTGTTATTTCTCAAGAACAATTATCTCTGCATTGTTGAGAAGAGCCTGTAAGGAAGCACTTCACTGTTAGTCTACAGCTGTTGTTTACGAAGCCTGTGAAAAGGTGAAGGAAAAACGGTCATCTTACCAAATAGTGTCTTTTTGTGTGTCAACCCTTCTTTCACAATAGTATGTAGGAGGTAGAAGCGTCATGCCTTGCATCATGCATGTCTCTCTCTCTCTTCACTGTTGATCGCTATTGTCAGATGTCTCTCTCCCTCTCTCTCCTCCCTTCCCTCTCTCTCTCCCTATGTCCCCTTCACTGTTGATGGCTATTGTCAGGTGCAGTAGGCATGAAAGTAGCAATTTTACAGCCCAGGATTTCCAATAACATTTACCAGAGGCCTCCAGAACTAACACACGCGTGGCTGACTGGCTCTGCACCGTACCACAGAAGACGCTACAGCCTGTCTTGTCTGTCTTTCCTATTCCCTCTCTTTCTGTCCATCTCGGTCTCAGTCTCTCTCTCCTTGTCCGAGGTCTGTCGCTCTTTCCTTCTCTTTCTCAATCTCTCTTTTTCTCTCTATCTGCTTCTCTCTCTCTCTTTATCTGCCTCGCTCTCTCTCCGTCTTGTGTTAGGGGTGTCAGTCACTCGGAAGATAGGCGAAATAGATTCCATCCTCTCTTGTCTCTCTCCTCTTGTCTCGGTACGGGGTGTGTAAGGGCAAGGGTGTCTGCTTCAGTGCCTTCTGTAAAGTCAAAAGCCGATAGTAATGAAAAACACGCTGCGGTGTCTGCCTGTCTGCCTGCCTGGCTGCCTGTCTGTCTGCCTGCCTGGCTGCCTTCCCCAAGTCAAAGGACCCCTCCATGTGAAATGGCACACAGAGTAGGAGGTCAAACATTGACTGTGCAGGCTCAGAATGTAACCCATGTCACCAACATAGATGCCGTAGTCCCACAATACCTGAGGAGAGATGCATTGTGTGTGTGTGTGTGTGTGTGTGTGTGTGTGTGTGTGTGTGTGTGTGTGTGTGTGTGTGTGTGTGTGTGTGTGTGTGTGTGTGTGTGTGTCTGTGTGTGTGTGTGTGTGTGTGTGTGTGTGTGTGTGTGTGTGTACATGCATATTCACGATACGGATTCTTACATTCATTATAGCTCAGTGTCACAACCTTTCCATGGTTGTTCTGTTTATACACGGCAGCCGCTATGATTCATGTGTTTGTGGGAGTTTTCAGTGTCAGTAGCTTCAAGTGATCTGTGCATGTTTCCTTGGAAGCATCTTACAGTCATAACCCTGTTGTTTGGGCCTGGCAGAGCGGCAAAGGAACATCTATTTTCTATGTAACAGTCATGGACGCCTCCACACACACACACACACACACACACACACACACACAAATACACACACACACACACACACACACACACACACACACACACACACACACACACACACACACACACACACACACACACACACACACACACACACACACACACACACACACACACACACACACACACACATACACACACACACACCTCTCCCCCGTCCCTGCACAGTGTGAATGTAAATCCAAATAAAGAGTCAAACAGAGCTGTACCCAACAACAGTACACTGTCTACTGGGCTCCACTTCAGTGGGTCCTCGTCCTGTGATGTTAGCTCTCCGTGCTGGATGCCTGTGTGAAATGTGATATGTGCGCTTCCACTAAATCTCTATCCTCGCTGTGGCATGCGCCCGTTCAGTGCTCATGAGAAATGCAGTAGTTTGAGATCGTCTGACCGTGGTTTTTATAGGACGTCTCAGCATGCTAGCAGATACCCATAGACTTCCAGTCATTGCGCTAATGCTAGTTAGCATTGGCTGGCAAAACTACCTCTAACTTCCGTCATACTGGACACCGAGACATAAAAATGGTATCAACAAGTTCATCTGACTGGGGAAGTAGATCATCATGAAGTATGCCTTTAGTCTACCAGAAGTAACCATGGGCGAAAGCAATTTGCTTGTATGAACCAGGAATATCGCTGTTTGTTTGTTTGGGCATAGTGACGTCAACAGTGAATATCATTGAAGGGAATCCCATTTCATGGTCTGTGTCTTCGTAGCTGCGGTTATTTGGAATCCCGCTCTCGTGACTTAGAAGCTCAAATGTCACTCTTTGACCTCGAGGATGTCCTCTCGGTCTAATGGCTACGATCCAAATCCCCCCGGTTACGCCTACTTCTTCTCTGTCGGTGGATAAACCAGGCTATTACACGGCGATAGTCTTACACTGTATAAACGTTACATGAACGCACAACGCAATTACCACAGAACAAGATATTTCATTTTCCCAGTGACATTGCACTTCATCATTCCGCCGTACATTTGACTGGAAGCTACAACCTCACACTTAAAAGCCTCAACTCTCCCTTCCAACGTACTATGTCCGGGAAATTCGTCATTTAAGAAAGATGACTCTCCTTCACCTGCCCCCCTTTAAAGCAATTACACAGTCGCTCTTTCTCTCCAGTGGATAGATCAGTCACCCAGGCAGGATTAACGATTGAATATGGCACCCAAAATGGCACCCTATGTAGTGCACTACTTCTGACTAGGGCCCATAGGGCTCCGGTCAAAAGTAGTGCACCGCATAGGGAATAGGGTGTGCCATTTGTGACGCAGCCTCAGTCTTCCTCGTCTAAACACCTGAGCTAGCCGTTTAGTACCCGCTCACGTCTCGCGTCTCCCTTCCGCCGTTTGAGAAGTGACATTTCTTCTACGGTAAGTGTTTCTTCTCCTTCTTGTTCTTCTTCTCTTCCTCCTCCTGCTTCTCTCCTCTCCCTCTACGGGGGTCCACAAGATCTGACGCTCCATTGATCCCACTCTAATGATTTCCCCTCTGAGTTGGTCAATATTGAAGCAGCACTTTGTACCCAGAGTAAAATCATAGACACATGGGCTGATAAATGTCATAACCCGTTGATATTTATCTTTCATAAATAGCAGCGCTGTGCGACCGGGCGGCGTGTTTGAAGAGCCGGAGGGCTGGAGACGGATTCAGATATGAGATATGATCAGATTATTCCTTTCATTTGGTCAGGGTGGAATGACAGCTGGGGAGAGTGCAGGGATTTTTTTTCTTCACCTTTATTTAACCAGGTAGTCCAGTCGAGAACAAGTTCTCATTTACAACTGCGACCTGGCCAAGATAAAGCAAAGCAGTGCGACAAAAACAACAACACAGAATTACACATGGGATAAACAAACATACAGTCAATAACACAACAGAAAGGTCTATATACAGTGTGCGCAAATGTAGTAAGATTAGGGCGGTAAGGCAATAAATAGGCCATAGTGGCGAAATAATTACAATTTAGCATTAACACTGGAGTGGAGGGGTAAAGGCTTTGTCCGGTGGGAGAGTCCTATGGGGCCATGTGTTTTGTTCTGGTCTGGAAAGCCTCCAGGCCCTATACCATACTACTGGTAGATTGATGTTGTATGGGATCGGTAAGCCTTTGATTCTTGTAACTGGGCCAAATCTCGCCTAACTAATGTAACCTAGTTTCACCTAGTCATGTCCTGATATCTGCCTGCCTCTGGGAATGTGTGTGTGTGTGTGTGTGTGTGTGTGTGTGTGTGTGTGTGTGTGTGTGTGTGTGTGTGTGTGTGTGTGTGTGTGTGTGTGTGTGTTGCCTGTGAGGGTACAGAAGGGTACACAAGCTGTGTGGAAATTGAATGGAACAACACCAGATTGACCTTGACAGGCCATTCTCTTACCGACACACCGACACACACCTGTCATCCTCCGTCCTACACAAAGCCTGCCTCTGCTCTCTACAAAATAAGCGTTGTTCTCCATTTGGTGTGGGTCAGCGGGCAGAGAGGACGCTTCGTCTCGTCGACGACCAACAAAGAGCTCTCCGCCTGGGTGACAGTCGCTAAAGGTTAGACCTGTTGTCTGGAGGAGATGGAAGTGAAATTAGCTTCACGCACCACAACCCAGGCCCAAGGCACCGCTCACGCCTGCTTCTGGTTACAGCCAACCACAGGCTGCTGTGTGGTCCGTCTCCAACCACCTCTCTCTTCTCCTTTCTCTCCATTCTTTCTCTTGGTCGCTTACTTATACATCACCCCCTCACCTTCTTACATGCTCAAAAACTCTCTCCCTTTCGCATGCTCACTCAAAACCTCTCCATCGGTCTCTCCATCCCTCCCTCGCCTTCTTCGCCACCTAACCCCACAGCCGGCGCCTTGGCGCAGACAACAAAGCTCGCGGCAATGCATGATGGGATTGGGATGACAGTGTGAAAGCTTTCCAAGAGGAGTTGTGGACAGAACCCAATGATGGGATCACTCAGGGTCTGGTCTGGCCAGGGCAATCTGGTCTGTGTTTAACGTCTCTCTCCCTCCCTCCCTCTTTCTCTCTTTCTCTCTCTCTCCATCCATCCATCTGTCCAGCTAGCCAACCAGCCAGCTAAACAATGACCAGATTTCTTGTCCCTGACCACTCTAGAATCCTTCGTTCAGACTGATTGTTCCCACTTACATTTAGTTGGCTGAATATAACAATAACACTGTTTCTGAGGAACAACATTCATTCAGAAAAATAAATGCATAGAAAGTCATACTGTGTATAATCCTGACTCCGAGATAACAGCCTGCAAGTGATGTTCTTCAGAGTCTGGACCAGTGAAGTGATGTTCATCAGAGTCTGGACCAGTGAAGTGATGTTCTTCAGAGTCTGGACCAGTGAAGGGATGTTCTTCAGGGTCTGGACCAGTGAAGTGATATTCTTCAGAGTCTGGACCAGTGAAGTGATGTTCTTCAGAGTCTGGACCAGTGAAGTGATGTTCTTCAGGGTCTGGACCAGTGAAGTGATGTTCTTCAGAGTCTGGACCAGTGAAGTGATGTTCTTCAGAGTCTGGACCAGTGAAGTGATGTTCTTCAGAGTCTGGACCAGTGAAGTGATGTTCATCAGAGTCTGGACCAGTGAAGTGATGTTCATCAGAGTCTGCACCAGTGAAGTGATGTTCTTCAGAGTCTGGACCAGTGAAGTGATGTTCATCAGAGTCTGCACCAGTGAAGTGATGTTCTTCAGAGTCTGGACCAGTGAAGTGATGTTCTTCAGGGTCTGGACCAGTGAAGTGATGTTCTTCAGGGTCTGGACCAGTGAATTTATGTTCTTCAGAGTGATATTCTTCTGAGTCTGGACCAGTGAAGTGATTTTCTTCAGAGTCTGGACCAGTGAAGTGATGTTCTTCAGAGTCTGGACCAGTGAAGTGATGTTCTTCAGGGTCTGGACCAGTGAAGTGATGTTCTTCAGAGTCTGGACCAGTGAAGTGATGTTCTTCAGGGTCTGGACCAGTGAAGTGATGTTCTTCAGAGTCTGGACCAGTGAAGTGATATTCTTCAGAGTCTGGACCAGTGAAGTGATGTTCTTCAGAGTCTGGACCAGTGAAGTGATGTTCTTCAGGGTCTGGACCAGTGAAGTGATGTTCTTCAGAGTCTGGACCAGTGAAGTGATGTTCTTCAGAGTCTGGACCAGTGAAGTGATGTTCTTCAGAGTCTGGACCAGTGAAGTGATGTTCTTCAGAGTCTGGACCAGTGAAGTGATGTTCTTCAGAGTCTGGACCAGTGAAGTGATGTTCATCAGAGTCTGGACCAGTGAAGTGATGTTCTTCAGAGTCTGGACCAGTGAAGTGATGTTCATCAGAGTCTGGACCAGTGAAGTGATGTTCTTCAGAGTCTGGACCAGTGAAGGGATGTTCATCAGAGTCTGGACCAGTGAAGTGATGTTCATCAGAGTCTGCACCAGTGAAGTGATGTTCTTCAGAGTCTGGACCAGTGAAGTGATGTTCATCAGAGTCTGCACCAGTGAAGTGATGTTCTTCAGAGTCTGGACCAGTGAAGTGATGTTCTTCAGGGTCTGGACCAGTGAAGTGATGTTCTTCAGGGTCTGGACCAGTGAATTTATGTTCTTCAGAGTGATATTCTTCTGAGTCTGGACCAGTGAAGTGATTTTCTTCAGAGTCTGGACCAGTGAAGTGATGTTCTTCAGAGTCTGGACCAGTGAAGTGATGTTCTTCAGGGTCTGGACCAGTGAAGTGATGTTCTTCAGAGTCTGGACCAGTGAAGTGATGTTCTTCAGAGTCTGGACCAGTGAAGTGATGTTCTTCAGAGTCTGGACCAGTGAAGTGATGTTCATCAGAGTCTGGACCAGTGAAGTGATGTTCTTCAGAGTCTGGACCAGTGAAGGGATGTTCATCAGAGTCTGGACCAGTGAAGTGATGTTCTTCAGAGTCTGGACCAGTAAAGTGATGTTCATCAGAGTCTGCACCAGTGAAGTTATGTTCTTCAGGGTCTGGACCAGTGAATTTATGTTCTTCAGAGTGATATTCTTCTGAGTCTGGACCAGTGAAGTGATTTTCTTCAGAGTCTGGACCAGTGAAGTGATTTTCTTCAGAGTCTGGACCAGTGAAGTGATGTTCTTCAGAGTCTGGACCAGTGAAGTGATGTTCTTCAGGGTCTGGACCAGTGAAGTGATGTTCTTCAGAGTCTGGACCAGTGAAGTGATGTTCTTCAGGGTCTGGACCAGTGAAGTGATGTTCTTCAGAGTCTGGACCAGTGAAGTTATGTTCTTCAGGGTCTGGACCAGTGAATTTATGTTCTTCAGAGTGATATTCTTCTGAGTCTGGACCAGTGAAGTGATTTTCTTCAGAGTCTGGACCAGTGAAGTGATATTCTTCAGTGTCTGGACCAGTGAAGGGATGTTCTTCAGGGTCTGGACCAGTGAAGTGATGTTCATCAGAGTCTGGACCAGTGAAGTGATGTTCTTCAGAGTCTGGACCAGTGAAGTGATGTTCATCAGAGTCTGGACCAGTGAAGTGCCATTGAACAAACAGGACACATCTACCAAATGACGCATGTCTTGGAACGTCAGGATGGTTTGAAAAGTCTATGGAAAGAAAAGAAAGGGAAACAGTGAAATAATCTGTCTGTAAACAACTGTTGGAAAAATTACTTGAGTCATGAACAAAGTAGATGTCCTAACCGACTTGCCAAAACTATAGTTTGTTAACAAGACATTTGTGGAGTGGTTGAGAAACGAGTTTTAATGACTCCAACCTAAGTGTATGTAAACTTCCGACTTCAACTGTATATCTCCCCCTCTCACTCTGCCTCGCTGCTTTCAATTCCACCCCATCTCAATGCCCTCTCTCTCTCGCTCTCTCGTTCTCTATATATCTCTCACTCTCTCTCTCTCTCTTCAATCCTACTGTTGATAAAGAGAGAGGCAGAAGTATCACAAGGTGAAACATGGCAGCTCGCTGGCGTTGTTGACAAACAACCTTTCCGGAACTTGCTCGTCAAACCCTCCGAATGACGGCCCGCCGCTTTCAACGACTCGCCGCCTGTTTGAAATGTCAGTTTATCATCTCGACTCGACGTCAGGCGCCGCACGCTCGACGTTCGCCGGGGATATTGGGTAAAGGATCGAGGAGGGAGATGCCAGTTATCATA
The DNA here is from genome assembly GCF_045679555.1 of Salvelinus alpinus. Lineage (NCBI taxonomy): Eukaryota > Metazoa > Chordata > Actinopteri > Salmoniformes > Salmonidae > Salvelinus > Salvelinus alpinus. The sequence goes on along the minus strand of NC_092124.1, from coordinate 9,782,932 downwards.
AAGGCAGAAGTGAACACACACACACACACACACACAGACTGACATCCCGGTCTGATTTCTTCATTTAAAGAAGTGATGTTTTTATAAACGCCACCTGAGAGGGCTTTGAGTGGGAAGTCAACATTTTGGCACCAAACTCATTTTGGCGCTTGGCTTTTCCAGCGTCTCTTTGTGGAAGAACTGTTTAATATGCCTGATGCTTGACAGAGACTCTGACAGGATTTAAACCTGAATAGGCTTCAGCTGACAGCTCTGTGTCTGTGTGTGTGTGTGTGTGTGTGTGTGTGTGTGTGTGTGTGTGTGTGTGTGTGTGTGTGTGTGTGTGTGTGTGTGTGTGTGTGTGTGTGTGTGTGTGTGTGTGTGTGTGTGTGTGTGTGTGTGTTTCTGTGTGTGTGTGTGTGTTTCTGTGTGTGTGTGTGTGTGTGTGTGTGTAACACTGTTTTCCTTTACATCCGTCTATCAGTCAGTAATAAATCAACACAACGCCAGCGGCAGACCTATCATGCTGTCTGTTTCAGACGAGGATAACTACGGAGGGTTTGGTGGTGATTGGAATAGGACAGTGTTTATCAGACAGACAGAAGACAGAGGACATGTGGTAGCTGTTGTTGCAGAGAGGGGGAGCGCGTGTAAACACTGGGCTGCTCGTTCTGGCTTTCTTTTTTGGTTCAGCCGTGCGGAGACTGATGTCTTCCATATGACACACTGAGGGACTGCGATCCCACTCTATCTCATGATACTCTGTCATGTGTGTGTGTGTGTGTGTGTGTGTGTGTGTGTGTGTGTGTGTGTGTGTGTGTGTGTGTGTGTGTGTGTGTGTGTGTGTGTGTGTGTGTGTGTGTGTGTGTGTGTGTGTGTGTGTGTGTGACCTAGGATTTAGTTCCCTTTCCCTCCATTTCTTCAAACTAAATCTACCAGCATTGAGTGAGTGGTGTTTTAAATGTTACTACTGATCTTGTTTTTAAAGGCAGTCTGTCTGTCTGTCCTCAATTTCTCTCTCTCTCCTCCAATTCAATTCAAAGGGTTTTATTGGCATGGGAAACATATGTCTTTCTCTAACTCTCTCCCTCCCCTCTTTCTTTCTTTCTTTCTCTCTCTCTCCCCTCCCTCCTTTCTCGCTCTCTCTCATTTCAAAAGGTCACTGTATCTTCCCACAACCATGAACCTCACCATTAAACACTGACATGGCCCTGAAGAAAAGAGTATAACAAACAAGGTGGTTTAGATTATGAAAGCAGATAAGCAACTCAATCTCCCCTAGCCTTCATAAAGCCCTCTGGTCCAGCCAGGCGAAGGATGTCATCACACACACGCACGCACACGCGCACACACACACACACACGCACACGCGCACACGCACGCGCACACACACACACACACACACACACACACACACACACACACACACACACACACACACACACACACACACACACACACACACACACACACACACACACACACACACACATACATACATACACACACACAGAGACACCACAGCAATGGTTATCACTCTCACCATTAGGAGGTGAACAGACCTGGGCTGTAATTTAGCTCCTGCCAACAAATCCTAATCAGATAGGTCTCTGAAAGTGTAGACACTAACCTAACAGAAGGGTATGTGTGTGACAGGGTGGAGAACCCCTGATGAATGACAGGCAGCAGTCCATCAGTCAGGGTTGGGTTTCAAAGGCAAGCCTCTCGCAAAGCCTGCATCTGTCTCCTCACATCTCATCCATCACACACGCACACGCGCACGCGCACACACACACACGCACACGCACACGCACACACACACACACACACTGTTCCACTCACTCCCCTCCAGACCCAGGCAGCCTGAGTCACGAGTCAGCTTACACCATGGCCCTTCCCTTGGGTCATCTTGGGCCCTTCGCACCCCCAGCCTTCACTCATCATGGGCCCTCTCTCAACTTCTCTCTGCCCCTCTCAACCAGGCCTGGGCATCCACGGTGAAAGGTTGAGTGGGTGGAGGCCTGGATCTCTGGATCCTGTCTGGCCTGCCTTGCTGGAGGGTTAGACTGTCTAGTCTACAGGGGTCAGTCAGAGTGTGTCTAGTAAAGGTCATCTCGGCAGGTTAACTGGGCTACGCTTGGTGCCATGTGTCATGTTAATGGTGTGTGTTGAAGAGCCAGTGAAAGGAGAGTGGATGGGAAGCCCTGCGGTGAGACGGATGCTCTCTGCTTCACTGGGGAACTTGAACTCATGTCAAAAACATATGGCGCTGAAATGGATACATCCTGAGCTCCGTGTAATGTGTGCTGACGAGCGGTGTGAAGGAGCAGCTTTGTTTGTCTGTGTGTGTGGGGGGGGCGGTGGGGACGGGACAGGGGGGGACAGGGGGCGGTGTGTATGTGTTCCCCTGTGTGTCTACTTATTGACCTTCCTCCATTTCTTTGACTGTCTTTAAATATTGCCTTCCCAATTGACCTGCTTTTGTCCACATGCCATGTTATTCCAATGTATAAAAACATTTATGGACAGACAGACAGACAGACAGACACACACACACACACACACACAGTCCTAGCGGAGAACAGCAGAGCTTGCCAAGTCAGCGCTGAGCGCTCGGAGGTGGGATCATCATGTTGGCTCTGTGTCTCGTCTCACGTCTTATGGCGGAACGGTTAAATAATGCAAAGCTTCAATTAGGGCTCTTTGGGGGTCTTAACCAGCGCCGTTCCATTTAGACCCCCCTAATTCCACTGCAGTTAAACCCAGAGCTTGTAGCAATTCAGCCCCTTGGAGACCGGACAGAGAAGGAGGGAGAGACAAGAAAAGAAGAGAGGGAGAGGGAAGAGATGAGGCGGAAGGCGAGAGGAGGCAGGGAAGAGAGAGGAGACAAAAGGGAAGGGAGGAGGAGAGGGAGGGATTTTTTCATATTTTGTGCTGATTGCTTTCATTCAGTTCCAGGTCAGGGCTCAGGTTGTCGGAGGAAAATGGAAATCTAAACATTTCATGGCCGACATGTCGCTGTGACCCCGGGCTCATCCCTCTCTGTCTCTCTCTGTCTCTCTCTCTCTCCCTCCCTCCCTCCCTATCTCTCTCTCTCTCTCTCTCTCTCTCTCTCTCTCTCTCTCTCTCTCTCTCTCTCTCTCTCTCTCTCTCTCCCTCTCCTCTTCTTCCGGCTATACTCCTCCATCTCCCTCTCCTTGCTCTGTTATTGAGAGGCTGCTATTCCCTCGTCATTTCTCTAAAGCAGTAGATGAATCGTTTTTTCCCACTGCTTCCATTGTAGTCTCACAATGTAGGTCCGTCATGTGGACCCCAGGAAGCTCAGTTCAGTGACTGAGACTCAAAGTGGTTTGATCAAAAGGTCGTCCCTATACCATACCATTCATCTTCCAGGATAGACCTGCATAATGAGTCTTCCTGATATACGGTCTGGGTATAGACTGATATCACATGGCGTAGCGTCCACCATGTGGTTTCTTTCCTTTGTCGTCAGTGTCTTTAGCTCCATATGATATGGTGATTCCCCCCCCTCTCTTTGTGTGTTTTGGGGTGCAGGGGGGGTGAGGAGAGAGGGAGCGAGAGAGGCGTGTCCGGGGCCAGATGTGAAGCCAGCCATCCCGTCAGCTTACAGACGATCAAACAACCTCACACTCACCCAGCCTCCTCCTCACCTGGGGGAGAGTCCTCAAGGGCCTCCCCTATCTCTCCCCACTTCGTTTTATCCTCCCCTCACTCACTTTTCTCTCCTTCACTACATCCTTCCCTTCTCTCTCTCTCTCTCTCTCTCTCTCTCTCTCTCTCTCTCATTGCCGCTGCCTCTTCTCTCCTTAATTTCTCCTCATTTCCTTCACCCCCCCCTCTCTCTCTCTCTCTCTTTCCTCCACATCATTCTCTCTCACCTCTTTTGTAGGTTGCCCCAAACTGACCTCAGACCAGTGTCTATAGGCATTGTTGTAATCCTACGCCACATGATGCCTGGTAGCCCATAGAGAAACAGTGTGAGGCCAGCTACTGTGTCAACATGCCACTGACTGTTGACTCTGTGCTGCCAAGGACACTACCAGGGCCCAGATGACATGCCACCACTCCCCCACCGACAGGCATCGCGGGTGGGCCACAAACACTCAGCTTGGTGGGGTGGCTGGAGGGCTGGTTGGAGGGATGGCGGGAGGGATGGCGGGAGAGGGTGTTTGCGCACATGTCATGGGCGATTACTGTCAACTGTCACTGCTGAGGTCCCCTCAACCCTGGTGATGTGTGTGCACATCAACGTGAATGGAAAAGGGGACAATAGCACAGAGCATCTCTGTCTCACCAACCACAGTCACATTACCCGGTGCACTGCACCATCACGTTCCCTCACGATAAGCCGTATCTTCCTCTCATAATCCCTGTGTATCATAGAACCTACTCACTCAATCAAATCACATGAAGTGTTATTTGTCACATGCGCCGAATAGAACTGGTGTAGACATTACCGTTCAATGCTTGCTTACGAGCCCTTTCCAACGATGCAGAGTTTTAAAATAAAAATAGTTACACAAGAGAATAGACAAGAATGGAGCTATATACAGGGAGTACCAGTACCAGATCACTGTGGAGCTATATACAGGGAGTACCAGTACCAGATCAATGTGGAGCTATATACAGGGAGTACCAGTACCAGATCAATGTGGAGCTATATACAGGGAGTACCAGTACCATATCAATGTAGAGCTATATACAGGGAGTATCAGTACCAGATCAATGTGGAGCTATATACAGGGAGTACCAGTACCAGATCAATGTGGAGCTATATACAGGAAGTACCAGTACCAGATCAATGTGGAGCTATATACAGGGAGTACCAGTACCTGATCAATGTGCAGCTATATACAGGGAGTACCAGTACCAGATCAATGTGGAGCTATATACAGGGAGTACCAGTACCAGATCAATGTGGAGCTATATACAGGGAGTACCAGTACCAGATCAATGTAGAGCTATATACAGGGAGTATCAGTACCAGATCAATGTGGAGCTATATACAGGGAGTACCAGTACCTGATCAATGTGCAGCTATATACAGGGAGTACCAGTACCAGATCAATGTGGAGCTATATACAGGGAGTACCAGTACCAGATCACTGTGGAGCTATATACAGGGAGTACCAGTACCAGATCAATGTGGAGCTATATACAGGAAGTACCAGTACCAGATCAATGTAGAGCTATATACAGGGAGTATCAGTACCAGATCAATGTGGAGCTATATACAGGGAGTACCAGTACCTGATCAATGTGCAGCTATATACAGGGAGTACCATTACCAGATCAATGTAGAGCTATATACAGGGAGTACCAGTACCAGATCAATGTGGAGCTATATACAGGAAGTACCAGTACCAGATCAATGTAGAGCTATATACAGGGAGTACCAGTACCAGATCAATGTGGAGCTATATACAGGGAGTACCAGTACCTGATCAATGTGCAGCTATATACAGGGAGTACCATTACCAGATCAATGTAGAGCTATATACAGGGAGTACCAGTACCAGATCAATGTGGAGCTATATACAGGAAGTACCAGTACCAGATCAATGTAGAGCTATATACAGGGAGTATCAGTACCAGATCAATGTGGAGCTATATACAGGGAGTACCAGTACCAGATCAATGTGGAGCTATATACAGGGAGTACCATTACCAGATCACTGTGGAGCTATATACAGGGAGTACCAGTACCAGATCAATGTGGAGCTATATACAGGGAGTACCAGTACCAGATCACTTTGGAGCTATATACAGGGAGTACCAGTACCAGATCAATGTGGAGCTATATACAGGGAGTACCAGTACCAGATCAATGTGGAGCTATATACAGGGAGTACCAGTACCAGATCAATGTGGAGCTATATACAGGGAGTACCAGTACCAGATCAATGTGGAGCTATATACAGGGAGTACCAGATCAATGTGGAGCTATATACAGGGAGTACCAGTACCAGATCAATGTGGAACTATATACAGGGAGTACCAGTACCAGATCAATGTGGAGCTATATACAGGGAGTACCAGATCAATGTGGAGCTATATACAGGGAGTACCAGTACCATATCAATGTGGAGCTATATACAGGGAGTGCCAGTACCAGATCAATGTGGAGCTATATACAGGGAGTACCAGATCAATGTGCAGCTATATACAGGGAGTGCCAGTACCAGATCAATGTGGAGCTATATACAAATCAAATCAAATCAAATCAAATTTTATTAGTCACATACACATGGTTAGCAGATGTTAATGCGAGTGTAGCGAAATGCTTGTGCTTCTAGTTCCGACAATGCAGTAATAACCAACAAGTAATCTAACCTAACAATTCCACAACTACTACCTTATACACACACACAAGTGTAAAGGGATGAAGAATATGTACATAAAGATATATGAATGAGTGGTGGTACAGAACGGCATGGCAAGATGCAGTAGATGGTATAGAGTACGGTATATACATATGAGATGAGTACTGTAGGGTATGTAAACATAAAGTGGCATAGTTTAAAGTGGCTAGTGGTACATGTATTACATAAAGATGGCAAGATGCAGTAGATGATATAGAGTACAGTATATACATATGAGATGGGTAATGTAGGGTATGTAAACATTATATTAAGTGGCATTGTTTAAAGTGGCTAGTGGTACATTTTTACATAATTTCCATCAATTCCCATTTTTAAAGTGGCTGGAGTTGAGTCAGTATGTTGGCAGCGGCCGCTAAATGTTAGTGGTGGCTGTTTAACAGTCTGATGGCCTTGAGATAGAAGCTGTTTTTCAGTCTCTCGGTCCCTGCTTTGATGCACCTGTACTGACCTCGCCTTCTGGATGATAGCGGGGTGAACAGGCAGTGGCTTGGGTGGTTGTTGTCCTTGATGATCTTTATGGCCTTCCTGTGACATCGGGTGGTGTAGGTGTCCTGGAGGGCAGGTAGTTTGCCCCCGGTGATGCGTTCTGCAGACCTCACTACCCTCTGGAGAGCCTTACGGTTGTGGGCGGAGCAGTTGCCGTACCAGGCGGTGATACAGCCCGACAGGATGCTCTCGATTGTGCATCTGTAGAAGTTTGTGAGTGCTTTTGGTGACAAGCCGAATTTCTTCAGCCTCCTGAGGTTGAAGAGGCGCTGCTGCGCCTTCTTCACAACGCTGTCTGTGTGGGTGGACCAATTCAGTTTGTCCGTGATGTGTACACCGAGGAACTTAAAACTTTCCACCTTCTCCACTACTGACCCGTCGATGTGGATAGGGGGGTGCTCCCTCTGCTGTTTCCTGAAGTCCACAATCATCTCCTTTGTTTTGTTGACGTTGAGTGTGAGGTTATTTTCCTGACACCACACTCCGAGGGCCCTCACCTCCTCCCTGTAGGCCGTCTCGTCGTTGTTGGTAATCAAGCCTACCACTGTAGTGTCATCCGCAAACTTGATGATTGAGTTGGAGGCGTGCATGGCCACGCAGTCGTGGGTGAACAGGGAGTACAGGAGAGGGCTCAGAACGCACCCTTGTGGGGCCCCAGTGTTGAGGATCAGCGGGGTGGAGATGTTGTTACCTACCCTCACCACCTGGGGGCGGCCCGTCAGGAAGTCCAGGACCCAGTTGCACAGGGCGGGGTCGAGACCCAGGGTCTCGAGCTTGATGACGAGTTTGGAGGGTACTATGGTGTTAAATGCTGAGCTGTAATCGATGAACAGCATTCTCACATGGGTATTCCTCTTGTCCAGATGGGTTAGGGCAGTGTGCAGTGTGGTTGCGATTGCGTCGTCTGTGGACCTATTGGGTCGGTAAGCAAATTGGAGTGGGTCTAGGGTGTCCGGTAGGGTGGAGGTGATATGGTCCTTGACTAGTCTCTCAAAGCACTTCATGATGACGGAAGTGAGTGCTACGGGGCGGTAGTCGTTTAGCTCAGTTACCTTAGCTTTCTTGGGAACAGGAACAATGGTGGCCCTCTTGAAGCATGTGGGAACAGCAGACTGGGATAAGGATTGATTGAATATGTCCGTAAACACACCAGCCAGCTGGTCTGCGCATGCTCTGAGGACGCGGCTGGGAATGCCGTCTGGGCCTGCAGCCTTGCGAGGGTTAACACGTTTAAATGTTTTACTCACCTCGGCTGCAGTGAAGGAGAGCCCGCAGGTTTTGGTAGGGGGCCGTGTCAGTGGCACTGTATTGTCCTCAAAGCGGGCAAAAAAGTTGTTTAGCCTGTCTGGGAGCAAGACATCCTGGTCCGCGACGGGGCTGGTTTTCTTTTTGTAATCCGTGATTGACTGTAGACCCTGCCACATACCTCTTGTGTCTGAGCTGTTGAATTGCGACTCGATTTTGTCTCTGTACTGGGACTTAGCCTGTTTGATTGCCTTGCGGAGAGAATAGCTACACTGTTTGTATTCGGTCATGCTTCCGGTCACCTTGCCCTGGTTAAAAGCAGTGGTTCGCGCTTTCAGTTTCACGCGAATGCTGCCGTCAATCCACGGTTTCTGGTTTGGGAATGTTTTAATCGTTGCTGTGGGTACGACATCGTCAATGCACTTCCTAATGAACTCGCTCACCGAATCAGCATATTCGTCAATATTGTTGTTGGACGCAATGCGGAACATATTCCAATCCGCGTGATCGAAGCAGTCTTGAAGCGTGGATTCAGATTGGTCGGACCAGCGTTGAACAGACCTGAGCGCGGGAGCTTGTTGTTTTAGTTTCTGTTTGTAGGCTGGAATCAACAAAATGGAGTCGTGGTCAGCTTTTCCGAAAGGGGGGCGGGGGAGGGCCTTATATGCGTCGCGGAAATTAGTATAACAATGATCTAGGGTTTTTCCAGCCCTGGTAGCACAATCGATATGCTGATAGAATTTAGGGAGTTTTGTTTTTAGATTAGCCTTGTTAAAATCCCCAGCTACGATGAATGCAGCCTCAGGGTGTGTGGTTTCCAGTTTACAAAGAGTCAGATAAAGTTCGTTCAGGGCCATCGATGTGTCTGCTTGGGGGGGAATATATACGGCTGTGATTATGATTGAAGAGAATTCCCTTGGTAGATAATGCGGTCGACATTTGATTGTGAGGAGTTCTAGATCAGGTGAACAGAATGACTTGAGTTCCTGTGTGTTGTTATGATGATCACACCACGTCTCGTTAATCATAAGGCATACCCCCCCGCCCCTCTTCTTACCAGAAAGATGTTTGTTTCTGTCGGTGCGATGCATGAAGAAACCAGCTGGCTGCACCGACTCCGTTAGCGTCTCTTGAGTTAGCCATGTTTCCGTGAAGCAGAGCACGTTGCAATCCCTGATGTCTCTCTGGAATGCTACCCGTGCTCGGATTTCATCAACCTTATTGTCAAGAGACTGGACATTGGCGAGTAGTATGCTAGGGAGTGGAGCGCGATGTGCCCGTCTCCGAAGCCTGACCACGAGACCGCCTCGTTTGCCCCTTTTACGGCGTCGCACAGGGTCGCCGGCTGGGATCAGATCCATTGTATTGGGTGGAAGGCAAAACACTGGATCCGTTTCGGGAAAGTCATATTCCTGGTAGGAACGATGATGAGTTGACGTTAATCGTATATTCAGTAGTTCCTCCCGACTGTATGTAATGAAACCTAAGATTACCTGGGGTACCGATGTAAGAAATAACACATAAAAAAACAAAATACTGCATATTTTCCAAGGAACGCGAAGCGAGGCGGCCATCTCTTTTCGGCGCCGGAAGTAGGAGGGAGTACCAGTACCAGATCAATGTGGAGCTATATACAGGGAGTACCAGTACCAGATCAATGTGGAGCTATATACAGGGAGTACTAGATCAATGTGGAGCTATATACAGGGAGTACCAGTACCAGATCAATGTGGAGCTATATACAGGGAGTACTATATCAATGTGGAGCTATATACAGGGAGTATCAGTACCAGATCAATGTGGAGCTATATACAGGGAGTACCAGTACCAGATCAATGTGGAGCTATATACAGGGAGTACCAGTACCAGATCAATGTGGAGCGATATACAGGGAGTACCAGTACCAGATCAATGTGGAGCTATATACAGGGAGTACCAGTACCAGATCAATGTGGAGCTATATACAGGGAGTACCAGTACCAGATCAATGTGGAGCTATATACAGGGGGTACCAGTACCAGATCAATGTGGATCTATATACAGGGAGTACCAGTACCAGATCACTGTGGAGAGGTAGAAGGTATTATAGGTAGATAAGTACATGGAGGCAGGGTAAAGTGACTAGGTATCAGGATAGATAATAATAGGTATTAGAGGTAGATATGTACATGGAGGCAGGGTAAAGTGACTAGGTATCAGGATAGATAATAATAAGGTATTAGAGGTAGATATGTACATGGAGGCAGGGTAAAGTGACTAGGTATCAGGATAGATAATAATAAGGTATTAGAGGTAGATATGTACATGGAGGCAGGGTAAAGTGACTAGGTATCAGGATAGATAATACTAGGTATTAGAGGTAGATATGTACATGGAGGCAGGGTAAAGTGACTAGGCATCAGGGTAGATAATAATAACAACAACACATGAAGGTGAAAATACAATCTGACGTTTGTTTGGTTCTAAATAGCCATGCCGCCATCTGAAGAAAAGGAGAGAATAGAGGACGCTGGCAGTGGTGTGAAGAATCTAGCTCCCCAGGGAGGGGGGATAGCTTGGGGGGTGTTTGGGAGGATAGCGGGGGCTCGTATTACAAGTGGTTTGTATGTAATCCGGGGCCAAAGTGAAGGGGATTTGGGTCTGGAACTAGAGCTCAGTGCTCATTCCTTAGAGCGAGAGACAGAGAGACCGAGACAGAGACAGAGAGAGAGAGACAGAGAGAGAGAGACCAAGACAGAGAGAGAGAGACCGAGACAGAGAGAGAGACCGAGACAGGGAGAGAGAGACCGAGAGAGAGACCGAGACAGAGAGAGAGAGACCGAGACAGAGAGAGAGAGACCAAGACAGAGAGAGAGAGACCGAGACAGAGAGAGAGACCGAGACAGAGAGAGAGAGACCGAGACAAAGAGAGACCGAGACTGACCGAGACACAGAGAGACTAAGACTGAGCAAGAGAGAGACTGAGACCGAGAGAGAGAGAGAGACTGAGACTGAGAGAGAGAGAGAGAGAGCGAGACTGAGACTGAGACCGAGAGAGAGACAGTGTGCCAATCCTCTCCTGGGTAATCTACCAGATGCAGAGGCACTTGGGAACCCAACACACCGGAATTAAAACACTATCTATGCTCTTTTCCTTACTCTCCCTCTGTGTGTGTGTGTGTGTGTGTGTGTGTGTGTGTGTGTGTGTGTGTGTGTGTGTGTGTGTGTGTGTGTGTGTGTGTGTGTGTGTGTGTGTGTGTGTGTGTGTGTGTGTGTGTGTGTGTGTGTGTGTGTGTGTGTGTGTGTGTGTGCCGTGAAATATCTGTGTGGGAGTTTGAATAATAATGACTGTTTCAGTTGGTTGTTTATGAGAGTGTGTGTGTGTGTGTGACAGCAATGTGTGTTAGGAGGTAATTGCTGTAGCTTTGTAAAAGAGCCTCCAGAGCACTGCAGAGCGCGGTAGACTGCAGGGCTGTGAAGGTCATTAGTTCTAGCAGCCTCATAATCAGATATGAAACGTTCAGTTAAGAACCATAATGAAACGTCTGCTGTTGAGCTCTCACTGATGGTCTCCACGGCGAGCTAGGAGAATATCTGGAATCTCCCCTCCTCCTCTTTTCCTCCCCTCTTCTTCCTCTCTTCCTCCCGCTTTCATTTAAACGCCGTTCTAGGAGAAGAAGATTGCTGAAATATCCTCTCCTCCCTCCATCTCCTCCTTGTTTGCGCTCTGCTCATTCCACTAGTCTCCTCAGACTGTAACCCTGAGGGCAGATTAGAGGCGGTCTAGCCTGTAACCACGTTCACTGTGACCTGTTGTTCTCTGACTGGTTTTGTCATTTGTCTTGGTTTTGGTTTTGTCATTTGTTTTTTTCCTCTCGTGTATAACCAACCACCTGTAATCATCATCTCTGAGACATTGTTGGTATTAGAAGGCAGGTAGCCTAGTGGTTAGAGCATTGGGCCAGTAACCGAAAGGTTGCTGGATTGAATCCCCGAGCTGACAAGGTAAAAATATGTCGTTCTGCCCCTGAACAAGGCAGTTAACCCACCGTTCCCCGGATAGGCAGTCATTGTAAATAAGAATTTGTTCTTAACTGACTTGCCTAATTAAATAAAGGTTAAATTTTAAAAAGTATGTATAGAACCGGCATCTTTCAGGCTCTGAGGTAAACAGAGCAGTACTGAGGGAGGAGAAGGGGGGGCAGGAGTGTTCAATGGTTTAGTCCATCATTGTAGTGTTGTAATAGCAGCCAGATGTTGTGTTGTAATGATGCCTGCACTCATCCAAATAGGTTTACTTAAGTGGGATGATTAACTACCCAGGATGGTAGCATATGGGAGAGAGAGGGAGACTCCAGAGGCACAGTGAGCATCAGTACATTTTACTGAACACAACATGTTGAACGTTTCTTGTGTGGGGCTGTCATCTTTTTGTCATCTTCCTTTGCTCAAACCTGTAACTAACTGTGTTACAGGTATTTTCCTTTCTCCATCAAACCCCAAATCACTAACCCTTCCCCATCTCTTATGTCCTCTCCTATACAGAGCAACCGTACAATCACCACCAGCAGGGCCAGTCCACGCTGCCGCCAGCCCCGCCTCCCCACAAGCAGCAGCCGTCGGTCTCCGCCCTCAACCACAACTCCCTGAGCAACCGTAACCCCAGCCCGGCCCCACCGGCCGCCCTCCCCGCCGAGCTGCAAACCACACCCGAGTCCGTGCCGCTGCAGGACAGCTGGGTCCTGGGCAGCAATGTGCCACTGGAGAGCAGGTAAAAAAAATAAAATACATGGCAACAGTATTAAACATGAATTAAGCAAACCTGGCAACCCATATCTCAAATCTGGGAACAGATTGCTCTAAATCAAGACATTATGGGTTATAACATAACATTAGCATACCTGGAAAACATAACCGTTGGTAGGCAACTAGATTCAGCTGCGGGCCGATTTTTGTCAGAGCTGATGGTCGGGGGGCCGGAACATAATTATAATAATTTGTACACTTCAACTAAAATAGATTGTATTTGAAAATAACCATAATTTCATACCTTGATTACATTGAGACATGATCACATATCTCTTTTTTTATTTGTGAGAATACCTGGCTACCCAAACCGCCAATCTGGCAAGGTAGTCAACCTTGGGAACCATGCCTTAGCTTAACTGGCAAAACGAAACTAGTTAAAGTGGGCAAACTAGCGTCTGTCCGTAACATTCGTCTGTAACATTCAGCCAACTTGGCAACCCTTACCTCAGCCAGCGCAGTAACTATACCCATTTGTGACTTTTCAAATCAAACCAGTGCCAATCTGGCAACCCAAACATTTACAATACTGATGTAGCAACACACTGAAACTCACCAAGCAATCCAAAATCAGAGAGTACAATAAAGGTATTTCTTTAGTGTAACCCTCCTCTACTAGTCTTCCTCAGAACTAGGATCTTACAGAGAGCACACACTCAAACACTAATACACACACACACACACAGAGAGAGAGAGTGCGAGCACACACTGCCCGGTCACAAAGGTTTTCCTCCCACGTGTTATTGTACAGCTTTTGGACTTGTCAGTCAATTACTAGGGACACATTAGAGGGAGGTTTAAACACACACACACACACACACATTGATTTGTGCCTCTGCTGTATTATTAGTAGACTGCAGTCTGGCTCAGGTGTTATAGTGTTAATGGGTCTCTTCCTCCACCTCCTCTCTTGTTATCTCTTCCTCTACCTCCTCCCTGTTTTAAACAGTTACCTGCACTGTTCATTCACGCTTTCACTGTTACACAATACAACAAATCTCCCTCCTGTCTCTGTGTGTCTCTGTGTGTGTGTGTGTGTGTGTGTGTGTGTGTGTGTGTGTGTGTGTGTGTGTGTGTGTGTGTGTGTGTGTGTGTGTGTGTGTGTGTGTGTGTGTGTGTGTGTGTGTGTGTGTGTGTGTGTGCACTTGCGCTGCATGTTTGTTTATGTGCCCGTGTGTGTAGTTGCAAGAGTGAATGTGTGTGCGTTTGAATCTAGAAGTTACAGGACACTACTCTTTTTGTGAGCGTCCTCACTAACTACGACCTCAGATCCAACAATCCATTTGTAACTTTTTTTTGCCCAGAATGTTTCCCACCCTTCTTCTCCAGAAAAAGAACGAACGAATGAAAGAAAAAGAGGAGAAGAAAAAACCCTGACATGGCTATGTAACATTACAAGGCATAAATAGAGGGATGGAGGGACAGGACAGTGTAGCTGTAGAGTTTAGCAGGGCCAGGGGCCTCTGGGTGATATGTGTGTGAAAAGCCCTGGCTGTATAGTTTTATATTTTATGACCAGAGAAGTGCCAGGACAAACAGTGTGTAAAGGGACCCTTGAATAACACACCTGGCTCTCCTAAGGGAGGCCCTGTTTCTCTCTCTCTCTCACACACTCTCGTTCCCTCTCTGTCTCTCTGGCCTTTTATTTATGGTTCATCGGTCTCCAACACCAGGACCAACCATAACCCCAGACATCATCTGCAACAGGCGTGTCGGGCAGCTGGAGATCGTGGGGGACTAGCTGGCGACATGTCCCTCGCCATCCATTTCCTCTTCCTATATGTCCCTCATTCTCTCTCTCTCTTTCTCTCTCTCCCCCTCCTCTTGTCCATACCATCCTCCTGTATGACCTTGGCTGTCCTCCTCATCTCCTATTGACAAAGCAATATGTAGACATCTATTATTAACAAGAGGGGTTTAAAGCTCGTGTTACTCCAAAACCAAACCCCCCCACCACAGGGAATACAGTTCCACCATGGCAACGGGGCCCAGGGGTGAAGGGAAAAAACACAACACAGGAAGGCAGTGGTCAACTCAGAGCCAGCGGGATAGCCCCGGTCCAAAACCACACCATGACCCTCAGTGTGTGTGTGTGTGTGTGTGTGTGTGTGTGTGTGTGTGTGTGTGTGTGTGTGTGTGTGTGTGTGTGTGTGTGTGTGTGTGTGTGTGTGTGTGTGTGTGTGTGTGTGTGTGTGTGTGTCTGTGTCTGTGTCTGTGTCTGTGTCTGTGTCTGTTTGTGTGGGTGTGAGAGAGATCCTCTCTTGCTGTGTGTAGGAAGCCTTTTAACCCAAGCTCTGGCTCCAACATGGACAAACACTACAGCACAGAGTACTCACAGTATCAGATTCCCTCTCTCTGCTTTGTAGGCACCTTTTCAACACGTTTGGCTCACACTAGCGGATTTGAGCACTCCCTGTCTGCATCCCAAATGGCACCCTATTCTCTATAATGTCATTCAAAAGTATTGCACTATAAAGGGAATAGGGTGTGGGGCGGCAGGTAGTCTAGTGGTTAGAGGGGTTGGACTAGTAACCGAATGGTTGCAAGATCAAATCCCCGAGCTGATAAGGTAAAAATCTGTCGTTCTGCCCCTGAACAAGGCAGTTAACCCACTGTTCCTGTCATTGAAAATCAGAATTTGTTCTTAACTGACTTGCCTAGTTAAATAAAGGTAAAATAAAATAATACAAAATTGGGATGCGGGCTAAATGTGTGTGTGTGTGGAAAGGGAGGTTGTGTTTCATGTGTATAGACAATAAGAGCCTGTCAGGGAAATAAACTAAACGGTCAACTTTCTTGGCAGCCGGAGTCGTAGAGAAGAGAGAATATGCTCTGTGACGGTGGGAATTGATAAATGTTCCCCCTGCACAAACTGAATCGCAAATCAAGCACATCATTTCTAAACCAGACATTATTTTTGACATTGGGGCTCAAGAAGGAATGATGAAAGAAAAGTGTAATAATTCAAGGGTAGGAAGGAGGACTCTCCAGTCTTCAACGGTTCTCTTTCTCTTTCAGAGGATGTTGATGAGCAGGTATCCTCCCTTTTAAGGTTTTATTGGAAACGTAGTTTAACTACATGTGTGCCGACGAGGAGTATTTTACTACACATCATCTCATCTTACAACATCTTGTTTCATGTTGGCTCCTTCTGTGAAGTCTTCTTTAAATCTTCTCAACTATGGTGGTCGGCCTGGCAACAAAGTAAAGATCCTATATATAAAAACAGAAATATTTTCGTTTTTGACAGCATGACGTGTACTATTTAGTTTTATAAAAACAGTTGACAGATCACATAAAAAAACATCTGCGTCTTTAAGGGAAATAATGACACGGTGTTGTCTTAGAAGTGTACAAGAGAAGGCATTTTCTTTAGGCTTCAGATGCTGCCTCTTGTCTTTAGTCAACTTTCTGCACGACAATATTGCTACATTTTATTTTATTTTAAATTGACTTCCCTTCCCTCCATCTCAGTTCTTATATTCTTTTTTTTGCAACAATGAAGCAATAGTACAATAATATAGCCAGATATACTTATAAAAGTAAATATAGGGTACATTCAAATAATGACAATTACTCACACACTCATGACGCACACACACTCTCACCCCCACCCACTTAGAGAACGGTCTCCATCATAACCGTTTGACTCAATAAGCCCACTTTAACCACCCTCCTCTTCTGTCACCATTACTCCTCTGATTACACCATTACTCCTCTGATTACACCATTACTCCTCTGATTACACCATTACTCCTCTGATTACACCATTACTCCTCTGATTACATCATTACTCTTCTGATTACACCATTACTCCTCTGATTACACCATTACTCCTCTGATTACACCATTACTCCTCTGATTACACCATTACTCCTCTGATTACATCATTACTCCTCTGATTACATCATTACTCCTCTGATTACACCATTACTCCTCTGATTACACCATTACTCCTCTGATTACATCATTACTCCTCTGATTACACCAGTACTCCTCTGATTACACCATTACTCCTCTGATTACACCATTACTCCTCTGATTACACCATTACTCCTCTGATTACACCATTACTCCTCTGATTACACCATTACTCCTCTGATTACATCATTACTCCTCTGATTACACCATTACTCCTCTGATTACACCATTACTCCTCTGATTACACCATTACTCCTCTGATTACACCATTACTCCTCTGATTACACCATTACTCCTCTGATTACTCCATTGTCACATATTCATTTAATACTGAGGACATAAAGAGAAAATCCCCTGGAGACGAACGCCAACATTAGCTAGCTCCTTTCACCATGACAACAACATTGAAAAGCCCTGTTGAGGAGACACTATAGCTAACGTTAGCTAGCTTCTTTCACCAATTACATCTAAAGCCGTGTTGAGGAGACACTATAGCTAACGCTAGCTAGTTCCTTTCACCAATTACATCTAAAGCCACGTTGAGGAGACACTTTAGCTAACGCTAGATAGCTCTTTTCACCAATTACATCTAAAGCCCTGTTGAGGAGACACTATAGCTAACGCTAGATAGCTCTTTTCACCAATTACATCTAAAGCCCTGTTGAGGAGACACTATAGCTAACGCTAGATAGCTCTTTTCACCAATTACATCTAAATCCCTGTTGAGGAGACACTATAGCTAACATTAGCTAACTCCTTTCACCAATTACATCTAAAGCCCTGTTGAGGAGACACTATAGCTAACGCTAGCTAACTCCTTTCACCAATTACATCTAAAGCCCTGTTGAGGAAACACTATAGCTAACGTTAGCTAACTCCTTTCACCAATTACATCTAAAGCCCTGTTGAGGAAACACTATAGCTAACGCTAGCTAACTCCTTTCACCAATTACATCTAAAGCCCTGTTGAGGAGACACTATAGCTAACGTTAGCTAACTCCTTTCACCAATTACATCTAATGGCCTGTTGAGGAGACACTATAGCTAACGCTAGCTAACTCCTTTCACCAATTACATCTAAAGCCCTGTTGAGGAAACACTATAGCTAACGCTAGCTAGCTCCTTTCACCAATTACATCTAAAGCCATGTTGAGTGTTCTAGTGTTCCATCACCTTTGCTACTTCATCTATTGTCTCTTCCTATTGAGATCTTGCATAGAGTCTGTTTCCACTCAGTGACGGAGAGCTTCAGTTCTCTCTGAGAGGTTCTAAATGTCTGCCTTAGAACCTGTGTACGTCACAGACCACTTAACATGGTGGTGCTTGATGCATTCAAAGACCTCTCTCTCTCTCACGTCTGCAGATGAATAACTCTCTATACATAAATAGGGTCCTCTCAGCATGATCAGTGAATAATAACAAAAGCATTTCTTCTTATATACCCCGACACACACACACACACACACACACACACACACACACACACACACATTTCCACATCTGTGAATCCCAACCACACACAACTTCAACAACTCTAAACATAGTCTCTGAGAGCAAGGAGATGATGCCAAGCAGGGTGTGAACGACAACCCTGATTTAGGAAACAAATTTGTGTGTGTGTGTGTCTGTCACTTAAATGTCTCCTTGTTATCAGCCTACCAGAATAGACTGTAATTAAAGCCTTTGCCATAAACCTAATGCTTTATAAACTTCCCCTGCAGAAAGACAATAATCTCCAACAGTGATTAACTGCTCTTTTTGATGAGAATATACTGTATTTTACTACACTTTTCATTATGACAGTATATCAACAACAGGTTTTTAATTCAGCAATATCAACAATGTGAATATTTGACCTCTATTTGGAAAACAAAACAACATTATTAATGATAATACTATAATAAAAGTCTCTGTAAATGATTTGTACCGTGTTACAGACATGCACACAAATCAGAATTGTGATCCATAACTTAACGCTGATACCGGTATATCTCGGCTTCACTGGCTGGATTTCAGTCTGAGTGGCAAGTATGTACTGCCCAGGGGTTATTCCATTCAAACACTCAGTTAATATCAGAGAGACACGCTTTTCATCAAAGACACATTATTCCACTATCATGTAGAGAAAATGAGAACGTGAGATCAACACCGCTGTAATGGCTTGATCAACTGCTTCTTAAAGTCTCTCATTTATTGAAAGTATCTCTTACTTGAATTCGTCACGCCATATTCCTCCTTAGCTCATAATGCGAGAGAGACGCGCACACACAGGCACAATCATACGCACACACACGCACACACACACTCATAGCTCCTAGAGAGAGGAGACAGACAGCCGGCCTATCATATGTACACTGAGGTTAATCTCTTCAGACTGAACACACACCAACTGTGGTATGGCTTTAGCTAACCCACAGCCCCCGACCTCACCAGTCCCAGACTATCTATAGAAACACAAGGTAGGCTATGTTCTCCAGTCCTGTTCGTGAGCCGACTAGCTAATAAAGTTTGTACAAATATTTACAGCCTGGGGGATTAAATCAATGTTGCCCCCGGTAACATTGTGAGCGATAAGCTATAGCATCACCATCCCATGAATGCCAAGTGTGGACATTGGCAAATATCCATACACCTATAGGAAGGAGCTGATGATACGGGCTAGGTTCTTCACTTTTCTTCTCTTTCTTTCATCTGGTACTTTTTCAAAGTCAAGCTAGGGTGTCAGACTTCAATGTCTGTGCTCTCCTGCAGCTTTGTGGCTGTAGTCATCGAATTAATACCTTTTAGCTTTCATTTTATATTTCTGTATTTCTTTGTGGATTACAAAGTACTTTTTTTGTGGATTGATAGTACTTATGTCAGGATAATGAAAATGTGAAGCGACGATTTTGGAGAGGGACATACTGAGAGTGGAGAGATTTTGAGTTTTAAATGAGTTAAAAAGTGGATGGATGGAGTGGGAGGCCCAGGTGTTTGAGAGCTGTTTTGTGAATGAGAGAGGGATAAGGGAAGGATGGGTATAGCATGTCAGAGGTCTGAGTGGAGGACAAGGAGGGGTGGAGAGGAAGATGAAGGATAAGTAGATAACATGAGAGAGCGCGAGCAGTCGGGATAGAAAAGGGGTGTGTGGGTACTCGAGGGGGTTAGGTTAGAGATGGGAGGATGAGAGAGGGAGGAGTGTGAAAGGTCTCATTCCGAGGTGATAATCCCTCATCACCCAATCCGTGACTCATTGTCATTCTCACCTGTTGTGTCAGAGGACCGCCTCCCACGCCTGTCTCACACACACACACACACACACACATCATAGACACACAGAGACACATGCATAGACACACATTTCATGGACAAACACACACACACACACTCCTTTGCCGCTCCATCCCTTTCTCCTCTCTTTCCCTGGATCAGCTTTCATTAGCCCGGTCTGCAACTCAACACCTAGATTTCACGACAACTATGATTCCCCCTCCCCTTTAAGTTTCTCCAAGTAGCTCAGCCTCTTGTCTTTTCTCTGAGCCTGCCATGTTGCATTAACTTCCCTTCAATGTAATGGATATGGGGGGAAAAACTATAGAATGTGTTGACGTAGCTAACCTGCTAGTTCTAGCTATTGTACAGTATGGCCGCATGCTAATGCTAACATGTCTTCTCTATAGCCTCACGCTAATGCTAATATTGCTTTTCTATCCTCCTGCTAATGTTCACATAGCTTCTATATGTCCCAATGCTAACACTAACATTAGCATGTTTAGGACCTCAATGCTAATATAGCTTATTTATGGCCTCATGCTAATGCTAACAAACTGTTTATTCTCTATGGCCTTATGCTAACGCTAAGATTATTGTCTCTATGGCCACATGCTAATGTTAGCGTCTCTCTCCTCAGCCCGTTGTTGGAGAGCTCTGGAGATGTGGAAGGAGATATGGGGGGATTAGCATAGTAATGCTGCTCAGCGTCAGGCCACCTCCAGTCAATTAACAATGGTGGTCCCCGCCACATGCGTGCCTTTGCTCTCGCAGTCGCTCTACAAATCCCTTATGCCAAAGGAAACTGGTTGCGGCTGGCCCACTATCATAGCGCTGAGAAACCCTTTTGGCCCCGTAGTGTAGGTATCAGGCACAGAGATGCTATCGAATGGATAGAGCAATTATATCTATCCTCTGTTGCCGTTTGATTTCAATACTCATGGAAGAAGTCATTGAACTTTGTCTAGATTCTATTAGCATTGTCTGTTTTTTTAATCAGAATATTTAATTATAGTTTCAAAACGTTTTTAAATCCAGCCACGTTTCCATGTAGACTTCGTCTCTATCTATCTTTTCACTGATACGAGCGAACAAAGATAATGTTTTGGTTGAAAGGAGCCTTTTGAACTGGAAAAGGTAGCTAAATTCAATTAAAAAGTATCACAATTTCTTCCCATAAACGCAGAATCCGTTTTCATTCGAATGAATTGTCTTTTTAATTAGGAGAACGCTCACATTGTTTTTTAAACAAACATATCAGATTTTCTATTTGAGGTATGACTTTTTTTTCTAAATACCTCTCCACCTCTCTCTCACTTTTCCACAAAATGAAATATGAAAGATATCATTGGAATGTGTTGCACATAAACCATGCAATCCAGACACCTGGCAATTTGATACGGTCATAAATAATACTGAAGTGCCTATCGCATATCCAATGTAGTGTATGTACGGGTAAAATAAATCAAGTCTAAGAAGACAAATGGGTAGTAAACACACACACACACACACACACACACACACACACACACACACACACACACACACACACACACACACACACACACACACACACACACACACACACACAAAATAAAACCTGATTTAAAGTGCATTTAAGGCACCTACATCTATACAAGGAAACAATACAAGGAAATACAAAATCTAAGTAAGCGCTTACACACTCTTTTCAACACACACTCCCTCAGTGGTTTCGCGTGACGTTGGAGTGGTGCTTCGCGGTGAGATGGGAGTGGAGAGAGCCGTTCTATCTCCATTTGGCCAGGTCAGTAGGGTCAGTCTGGGCTGGAGGGCTACGTTGCCATGACGCACAGGTCACTAAGGTCAGGGTATGTGTGGTCAAGACATAACTGGACAATTCATCAGAGAGAGAGAGAGAGGGAGGGTGAAAGAGTTTTAAGTTCACATGCATAAGTACTGTGAAATGCTTAACTTGCAAGCCCTACCCAACAGTGCAGTGATCAATATCAAATGGGATAACTAATAAAAAATATTAAAAAATGTAACAAGAGAAATAGAGAGACTTATTATCCCTCTAATAACATATAAAAGACTATTGTTCTGGTTTGGCTCCAGTATATTTTATTGGCTGTTCTCACCACTAGTACAGAGAAAGAGAGAGAGAGGAGAGGGGTATGTAAGAGCCTATAGCAGGGTTATATAACAGGGTTATCCACAACTCAATTGAACACATTGACTCTGCAAGCGTCGCCTTAAACAGCCTGCTTTATGGAGGGAATAAAAGACTCCTCTCCTCTTGTCTCCTCCCTCCGAGGCCCTCCATCTCAGATCGCACCGCCACTGTCTCTTTTCATCATCACACATTTATCTATCCCCCTCTCCTCTCCTCCGCTGCCGCTGTGGAAATGGAGGGAGGAGGTGAAAGAGAAGTGAAAGTGAAAAATACACAAAGAGATAGAAATGAAATTAGAATGTGTCACTTCTCTGGATCGAGGGCTTCGGCTTGTATATTGAATGTGTGTGTGTGTGTGTGCGTGTGCGTGTGCGTGTGTGTGTGTGTGTGTGTGTGTGTGTGTGTGTGTGTGTGTGTGTAGGTGTGCCTGTGTGTGCGCCTGTGTGCATGCTCAGGTGGCTGAGTGTGTGCTTTTGGGACCTGATTAGAGTGTGTGTCCTTACGAAACTGCGTGTGCCCGTGCGTGCGCGCGCGCGCGTGTGTGTGTTCTTCCAACCCTGCATGCTGTGTGTGTCTGTGTGGGGGACTATCTCCCCATCGCAGGGGGACTATCTCCCCATCGCTCTGTGTGTGTGTCGACGTGTCTGGCTGCCAAAACTAATAACGTCGGCAATAACACTGATCTCCTCAAGTCTTCCCTTCTCTCTAATTGTGTTGTATACTAATACACTTTGATTAAACACACACACACACACGTCTCTAATTGTGTTATGTCTCTGGTATCTCCATCTCCCTCATGTAGAAAATTAGCAAAGCAAGCCGTTCTGGAAAACGGGCATGACAACCTGATAGAGATGGATGTGTTCCCTCCCGCGTGCCACGAAGGCGCCTATGGGGATGGGTACGTGCCTCCATCTCAGTCTCTCCGAGTGTCCATCCCCTCCGCTTGTCGTCCTCCTCCACGCATGGTGCCAAACCCCAGCCGCCGTGTAACCCCTGGCAACACTGAGCCGAATACAAGCACACACACAGAGGGATTAGCATCACGCACACGTCCAATCCCATGTACATTTGTTTTCGACAACTTTATTGGTGACACACTGTAAGACGGGACACTGGGTAGAAAGCATGCCTTGGGGTCGTATCGTAACGCTATTGGGATGCAAGCCTTTGTATAACTACTGCCTTCTTTGGCCTACCAACCCTCTCACATAGATTCCCTCAATCTCATCCCGGACTTCACCCAGTGTGTCACAGCAGCAAGACGTTACCATGTAACGGGATGGAAGGGCTCAGTGTTGTCTAGCTGGTTCTAGAGCTAGAATCAGCTCTGTTTGTCCCATTGTCTGATGTGTCCATGCTTGTTTCCTGTCAGTGTGCTTGTCTAAAGCAAGACAAAAGACACTATTAAACCAATCCTGTTTTGGAGAATTGCTTACCTTGGCCTTGCTGTTTGCTAATCCAAATTGGGCTTTGGCATGGTTGGCGAGTGACAAAAAAAGGGGGAGGGATGAAGCTTACAGGGATGGGTTTGTCAGTTCTGGCCCACACTTTGTTGGGTTTTAGCTGTTTTCAGTGAGGGCGAGCCACTTCCTCGAGGAAGTAGCAAACTAAATTGAAGACGGACACGTCGCCACTGAGGGATTTTTAAAGTGTGAAGTAATCACTTCCCTGGTTTTAATATCCGTTCTTTCTGCTACTCCGACACGTATCCCTGTCCCTCGGGGTGCGGATCTACAACTTAAACCCCCCCCCCCCTCTCTCTCTCTTTCTCTGTGTGTGTGTCTCTCTCTCTCATACTCAATGTTTCATGTACTGAGATCTACTTCACAATCACAGAAACAGCTTTACCTGCATGTGGTGTATGCATGTGTGTGTGAGGGTGCGCGAGCACACACCACACACACGCACATACTCTCATTCTCATGAACACACACAAACAAGGGCATTCACGCACCCTCTCTCTCTCTCTCTCTCTCTCACACACACACACACACACACACACACACACACACACACACACACACACACACACACACACACACACACACACACACACACACACACACACACACACACACACACACACACAGTAAAGCACCCTCAAACACACTCCAGGGTCTGATTGGAAACTAGAGTGAAGCCCTCTGTCCTCTGGCTTGCTCCCTGGTTCAATCAATGAGCAGTGACACACACACACGCACACAGTCTCTAGTAGAAACACACACGAATTAATTTGATTAAAATAGCTGACCTTGGTAATTACCTCAAGCCAGCTGGTCTCTTAGGCAATCCTACTTGTACTGCAGGAAGGGGATTTTTTATTTAAAAAATACAACCGCAGTCCTTGTATGTCTTTCCATAACATCTTTGGAATGCTCTGTCTGTTCCGTGTTCATATGCTTCCTCTGTTAGACTTCACAGGCCTTCAAGTGTTTGTTTGTCGTTAGTTTCTACTAAGTGTCTAGTTCATTTGCTACTGTAGCTGTTACTTTGTTTGTGTTTTAAACGGGAACCTCAGAAACCTGGTCCCAGACCTGTTTATGCGATCTCGCCAAATAATGACCATTATATAGGAGTTGGCTATACAGCACAGACAGATCTGGGACCAGGCTAGAACTTTGTAGCCGATGTAGATCCATTCAATCTCCTACTTTGTCCAGTCTCCATTCTCACCCTCCTTCTCCCTCTCTCTTTATTTCTCTCTCTCCTCTCCTCTTCTCCAGGCACTTCCTCTTCAAGACAGGCACCGGCACGACCCCTCTGTTCAGCACGGCTACTCCAGGCTACACCATGGCAACGGGCTCCGTCTACTCGCCGCCCACGCGGCCCCTACCCAGAAACACCCTCTCCCGCTCCGCCTTCAAGTTTAAGAAGTCCTCCAAGTACTGCTCGTGGAGATGCACTGCTCTCAGCGCCGTGGGACTGTCCGTCCTGCTGTCTGTCCTGCTCTGCTATTGCATAGGTAGGATAGTACTGCTACTGTGTAAACACCTACACTCACACTCACTCTGTAGTGGATACCTTATACAGATGTAGGATCTTAATTTGAACACTCTTTTGTTACTGCGAATTTTCCTGAATGCAGATGAGCTACATGATTGACAAATTCACTGATAACGCACACTCACACATGTTTACATTAAGAGTATTTCATGTATTTCCATGTAGCCTTTTTCAGTCAAAATGATGGACTAAATGTAAAAATCCTGTTGCTGCAGTATTCTTTTGCTGTGACAATACTGGTCAAATTAAGATCTAACATAATGTAGGTAACCGTTGGATCAGCTGTGAAAGTAAATTGGGTAACCATTCAGTAACCATCGCACACTGTAAGGTCACCTCAGGTGACCAACTCCAATGTTTTAAAACCACACTCCCCCAAATCTAGCATCTACCACATCAAACGGGTACATAAGGTTTAGACAAAGCAGTAACCAACCACAGCTGTCTATCGCTGAGGCCCCAGGGCTCTCTTCCGCTCTGCTTTAGTTTACATTCCTTCGACAGCGCTGTAAATGCCAATCTGATAGCGATAGCGTTTCCTATCACTGACATTGGACACACGCTCAGCCTTAAACAAGCACAGTGATTGCTCAGCCTTAAACAAGCACAGTGATTGCGCAGCCTTAAACAAGCACAGTGATTGCTCAGCCTTAAACAAGCACAGTGATTGCTCAGCCTTTGATTATAAACCCTGAATAGTTTCAGTTTCCAGCTGGCGCGGAGGAGTATTGTTGACACACACACACAGGAGTGTGTTGCCACAGTACCCCGATGCCTCTATCCAGTTGTTGTGACTAGCTGTGATAGATAGCAAATGCAGCAGCTATTGCTCATAGAGAGTGAGCGTGTGTGCGTGTGTGTGCGTGTGTGTGCGTGTGTGTGTGTGTGTGAGAGAGAGAGAGAGAAATCTGATTATATTAGTATTCACCATGCACTACATTCAGCTATAGCGGGAAGGAACTCTCTGCCTCCTCATCCACTCTGTTGGATCTCTGCTGTAGAGAGAGACAAATCACATGTTGTTTATCACAGGCTTCATAAACAACAGGTGTGGACTAACAGTGAGATACTTACTTACGGGCCCTTCCCAACAATGCAGAGAGAATGAAAATAGATAAATAATAAATACACAATGAGTAATGAGTAATGATAACTGGACTATATACACAAGGTACCAGTACTGAATCGATGTGCAGGTGTACGAGGTAATTGAGGTAGATATCTACATATAACTAGGAATAAAGTGACAGATAATAAATAGTAGCAGCAGCGTATGTGATGAGTAACAAAAAAAAGTTAGTGCAAAAGGGTCAATACAGATAGTCTGGGTAGCTGTTTAACTATTTAGCAGTCGTATGGCTTGGGGGTAGAAGCTGTTCAGGGACATGGTTGGATCCAGACCTGGTGGATCGGTACCGCTCGCCGAGGGAGAGAGAAATGGAGGGAAATGAATCATGTTGGTTCAAACACACTTGCAAACAATAGACCTGGATTTTTGTGTAATAGCTAGATAACTGGACTCTCTCTTTCGCCTGCAGACACACACACACACACACACACACACACACACACACACACACACACACACACACACACACACACACACACACACACACACGGTGGGTAGGAACAGTAAGCCCAGTTGACCGTCTGTAGTGGTCAGTCCAGAATGATGGATCTAGCCCTGCAGCTGTCCAGAACAGAACAGGAAGCCCTCACCTCAGTGTGGACTATAGAGGCGTTGAGGCTTGGAGACTGACTAGATGGACGCTGCCATGTTATCTGTCTGCTATCCACTTAGCAGAACCCCCCCCCCCCCCCCCCACCCCTTTCTCTCTCTCTGTCAATACAGAGGCTAATGGGCCACTGGGCCTCTCCGTCACTCAGATAGTGTGAAGGAGGACACACACTCGTGCACGCACACACACACAAACACACATAGGTGCATGCAGTGCTCTCTCTTTCTTCCACACACATATTATGCTCGCAGTACACACACACACACACACACACACACACACACACACACACACACACACACACACACACACACACACACACACACACACACACACACACACACACACACACACACACACACACACACACACACACACATACATACATACAGTTGAAGTCAGAAGTTTACAATGGACAATGACCCCAAGCATACTTCCAAAGTTGTGGCAATATGGCTTAAGGACAACAAAGTCAAGGTATTGGAGTGGCCGTCACAAAGCCCTGACCTCAATCCTATAGAAAATGTGTGGGCAGAACTGAAAAAGCGTGTGCGAGCAAGGAGGCCTACAAACCTGACTCGGTTACACCAGCTCTGTCAGGAGGAATGGACCAAAATTCACCCAACCTATTGTGGGAAGCGTGTGGAAGGCTACCCGAAACGTTTGACCTAAGTTAAACAATTTCAAGGCAATGCTACCAAATACTAATTGAGTGTATGTAAACTTCTGACCCACAGGGAATGTGATGAAAGAAATATAAGCTGAAATAAATCATTCTCTCTACTATTATTCTGACATTTCACATTCTTAAAATACAGTGGTGATCCTAACTGACCTAAGACAGGGAATTTTTACTAGGATTAAATGTCAGGAATTGTGAAAAGTGAGTTTAAATGTATTTGGCTAAGGTGTATGTAAACTTCCGACTTCAACTGTACACTAGAACTCACAGAATAGAAACCCTTTGCCTCCACATCCGCTATTCTGAACCGCCAGTGCTTCCCATAACCTCATCCTCACCAAGGAAGAAACATGATTAATATGTCATGTTGCCCAGTAGGCTTGAAATGAAGGAAGAAAGACCCTGAATGACCTGTTCAGTGCAGCGACAACAACCCGTTCTCTTCCTACCAGAAAGCTAATGATGGAATCCAACCCAGCAGGAAATGGTTGCTGTGTCAGTGGGGTGTCAGCGGGCTGTGTGTGTGTGTCCGTACGTGCAGTGGCGTGCATACACACTCCGCCCCAGCGCCACTCATTCCAACATTTATGTCCCGACCAGAATCACAGTAGGGCGCCTCGCCGACCAAAGCTAAGTTATGGTAAAATATGGAGAGCTAATCTCTACGGCTTCCTGTAGGGGACAATCATTACCATCCACCCTCAGATTGAGTTTCTCTGTAGCCTTTTATCTGAATACGTTGGTGGAGAAGGACACTGTTGTCTTTCCACAAACCTCATTATCTGTTTCTGTAGTGATGGAAAAACACACACATGCTTACTCAGTGGTCGCCCCATACGGAGTCAGTCCTGATAATGAGGTGAAAGACCCTTAATGAAGAATTCATGAGACCATGAAGACAGTTACGAGGAGATTTGCGACACACACATACTAACACACACTAACTTTAAAACACACACACACTAACGCACACTAACTTTAAAACACACACACACACACAAATTTTAAAACACACACACACTAACACACACTAACACACACTAACTTTAAAACACACACACACACTAACTTTAAAACACACACACACAAACACACACTAACTTTAAAACACACACACACTAACTTTAAAACACACACATTAACACACACTAACTTTAAAACACACACACACACACTAAATTTAAAGCACACACACACTAACACACACTAACTTTGAAACACACACACTAACACACACTAACTTTGAAACACACACACTAACACACACTAACTTTAAAACACACACACACTAACACACACTAACTTTAAAACCCACACACACTAACACACACTAGCACACACTAACTTTAAAACACACACACTAACACACACTAGCACACACTAACTTTAAAACACACACACACTAACTTTAAAACACACACATTAACACACACTAACTTTAAAACACACACACACTAACACACACTAACTTTAAAACACACACACACTAACACACACTAACTTTAAAACACACACACTAACTTTAAAACACACACACACTAACTTTAAAACACACACACACTAACACACACTAACTTTAAAACACACACACTAACTTTAAAACACACACACACACACTAACACACACTAACTTTAAAACACACACATTAACACACACTAACTTTAAAACACACACTAACTTTAAAACACACACACACGCTAACACACACTAACTTTAAAACACACACACACTAACACACACTAACTTTAAAACACACACACACTAACACACACTAACTTTAAAACACACACACTAACTTTAAAACACACACACACTAACTTTAAAACACACACTAACTTTAAAACACACACACACACTAACACACACTAACTTTAAAACACACACTAACTTTAAAACACACACACACTAACACACACTAACTTTAAAACACACACTAACTTTAAAACACACACACACTAACACACACTAACTTTAAAACACACACACACTAACACACACTAACTTTAAAACACACACACACTAACTTTAAAACACACACTAACTTTAAAACACACACACACACTAACACACACTAACTTTAAAACACACACTAACTTTAAAACACACACACACTAACACACACTAACTTTAAAACACACACACACACACTAACACACACTAACTTTAAAACACACACACACTAACACACACTAGCATACACTAACTTTAAAACACACACATTAACACACACTAACTGTAAAACACACACACACACTAACTTTAAAACACACACATTAACACACACTAACTGTAAAACACACACACACTAACTGTAAAACACACACATTAACACACACTAACTG